>NW_028317810.1:14456900-14611200 GCF_062004578.1 Staurois parvus
AATATATCTGTCTGCCTGTACCTTCCATGTGGGCAGATAGTTACTGGAGAGTAGTAAGGATCAATGAACTACCAGAACGCTCACCAGCACCCATGCAGTTCAGAACTACAAGCTGTCAGCTGTGGTGGCAGATGGTAGTTGTAATTAATTCATTCACAGATCACTGTGAATGAATTACATGGTGGTGTGGGCAGCCAAAATTTTTTTTTGTGATAGTGAAAGATCGGAGGTGCGCAGGCAGGTGTTGTTGGTTACGTGTTACACCCTAATTACAAGTGTAATATGTTACCAAAGGTGAACTAATCCTTTAGAACTGTCCTACTCATGGCCAATTTTACACTGCTGTATATTCTGGTAAAACCCCAGCCTGTGCTCTTTGTTTCTAGTAAATTTGGATCATCTGCAGCCACTTAATTCTTGTAGTAAAACACCTGCTTAACTATTTTTCTATAATACACTTTGGTAGGAAAAAGAAAGTGACCCCCTGGCATTAATAGCTGGTGAACCTCCTTTGGCAGCAATGACTTCATGTAAGCGTTTTTTGTAGCTCTGAATCAGACCTGCACAACATTCAGGAGCAATGTTTGACCATTCCTTACAAAACTACTTCAGCTCAGACACATTTGTAGGATATCTGGTGTAAACGGCTCTCTTGAGGTCATTCCACAGCATCTCTGTGGGATTAAGGTCTGGGCTCTGACTGGGTCACTCCAAAAGGTGCATTTTCCTTTTTCTGAAGAGCCTGTGGCGGATTTGCTTTGATGCTTAGGTTAATGGTCCTGCTGCATCACCCAGCTCCTATTAAGCTTCAACTGGTCGACAGCCACTCTGACATCCTGTAGAATATTTTGGTAAACTTGGGAATTAATTTTCCCCTGAATGACGGTGTGTGGTCCAGACCCTAAGGCAGAGAAGCAAGCCCAAATTATGATGTTCCCTCCACCATTTGGATGATATTTCGATGTTGGTAAGCTGTGCTTTTTTGCTGAGTATTATTCCCAAACAATTAAACTTTTGTTTTATCAGTCCACAAAACATTTTTCCAGTAGCATTGCAGTTTGCCAAAGTGCTCTTTGGAAAACATCAGGTGTGCAGCATTGTTGTTTTGTGGACTGCATTGGCTTTCTCCATTAGTTCTGCAGTGGACACCCTGCCTTCTGTACAGTAGATTCAGGAACACAACCAATAACTTCAGCACAACAAATAACCCCCCAATCTCCTGTGTATACCAATGCTGCTGACACTCACATGCGTTTCCACACACAAATAGGTATATCATATATTAGTGCCACACATATATCTCTATATCCTTATATACATCATTTATTCCCAAACAGGTGCTCTTTATTGCTTATAACCACATATATTCTTAAAGGTTCTTCTCCACCAGAGACATACCATATGTGGATCTAAGCAATAAAGAGCACCTGTTTGGGAATAAATCATAGAGGTACAGATAAAATAACACATCAAGGACTTTTAAGTTGCATTTATTATATTCACTAATGTTTAATAATCACATGATCTGGATGTTTTGATGTATATAAGAATATAGAGATATATACGCAGCACTAATATATGATATATCATGAACAGGGATGTTTGACAGTTCCAGTGCCTTCAAGCCTTTAGCTGTTAATCATGGACTCTTCTTTGCCTCAAGGATTCTGCATTGTGCCTTGGGAGTCATTTTGTCTAGGTGTCCACTTCTAGGAGGCATAACCACAGTACTAAACTTTCTCCATTTATAGACAATTTGCATTACTGTCAACAGAAAATGCCCAAACACTTTGAGATTGCTTTGTATCCCCCTTTCCAGCCTTAGGCAGATCAACTACTCTTGGCTATATGTCTTCAGAGAGATACTTTTTGTGAGGCATGATGCTTCAGCTGATGCTTTTTATGAATAGCAAACTTAAAATGTTTGAGTGTCTTTTATCAATCAAAGTAGCTCTAAACCACACCTCTCATTTCAAAAAAATTGGACTCCAGGTGTGAAAACTACTGACGTTCATTGAAGTACTTTGTCTATGGCAGGGGTATCAAACTGGCGGCCCTCCAGCTGTTGCAAAACTACAAGTCCCATCATGCCTCTGCCTTTGGGAGTCATGCTTGTAACTGTCAATCTTGCAATGCTTCATGTGACTTGTAGTTTGGCAACAGGTGGAGGGCCACCAGTTTGACACCCATGGTCTATAGGTTCATTTACTTTTTCCTTCATCCTCACGTACAAGGTGAGTGGGGGAATCCTCGCTGCTGAGCCTTTGTATTCTGACAGTGGGGCACCTTCCCCACCATCAGAATATACTGATAAGTGCTGCTGGTTGTAGTTGGAGGCACTGATTGCATGGCAAAAATCCAACAGTGTAGCGCGACTTCTGTACAATTACCCTGCGCATCCATGGATCTAAATTCTGTCAATCCCTGCTGAACTGCCTGAATTTCGATTCATATATGGCAGGCATTGTAAAGGGCTATCAATGTAAAATGGTGTCAATTGTTTTGTTGTCTGACGTTAGTGGTTTCTGCTGAATGTGTCACATATGGTGTCCACTTGCTAATAACGTTTATCCGCGGATTGTACGACCTTGCCTATAATGTTATTGAATTTATGTGGCTTGCTTCACTTTTTGTTGGTTTTCTTATATGGCTTTCAGACTGAAAAGGTCAAATACAAAATGTGCATACCTTCCTGTGGTTACTTAAGCTAGGACAGTATGAATGAGAAATAAAGGAGTATACGTTGATAAATATTACCAGAATTTTATTTGTCATTTTCTATGGGTAATATTACCACAAGAGTATACAGAATGCAAGACACACGAGCATATAATACATGTATCCTAATGCTTGAACAGAGACCTTAAAGGTTTGGAATTTCTTTAGGTATTGCTCAGGAGGGGAAGTTAACTGTGTTTTCTGCAGCACAGATACATGGGTGCTCACATGCAGGCAGGTATTTGAAACTTGTCCTTTACTAAATATTACAGATATAAATCTTGAATATTGTCAGTATAAACATTTTATTGTAAATTAAGCATAGACTAGCACTACCTTTACGTAGTACAATCATGGAAAAGCATTTAGGGTCATTCTCTGCATTACTATTTGTTAACAGGTAGTATTATAACGTACAGTTCCCAGGATACAGTGCTGCTCTAAGAATGAAAAGAAACAGGAACCAAAAAGTGTAATGCAGTGTTTTGAGTCATTCAGTAGGATATATTTCATCATTGACTCTTCATTCTGCTATGCATGTGCAGGTGCCTAAAAGATCTATTGTGCTGAAGTGAAAAGTTTAAAATCTGTTGCCCATGTCAAGTTACAGACTGCTTGTTTCTGAACATAAGCATACCATAATCAATGCAGATAATGTAAATGTAGAATACAATAGGCAGATTACATGGTTTCCAGCAATCTGAGGATGTATTGAGCATTAGGACCAAGGTATACTTCAGCTTCCTGTAAAAGTACACTAGACAGGTCATAAGTACAGCTGACAAAGTTTATTCTCATGGACCTGCTTTACAATATCACACTGATCAAGATGCCAGAGTTACACCTGGGAATATTTAATTAAAGTAGAAGTTTAAAGAAATCCTAATAGATCACTTCAGGCTGGCCCCTTTTGCAGGCATAGCTATGTAAAGCATTAAAAATAAATGCCTATACTGTTTAAAATCCAGTAATACACCATCTCTCCCTCCTCTGCACATGCTCAGTTGCGCTCTATTTTTTTGGCATTGTGCAGAAAATGTACGGCACACACTCAATGTGGTATGTATGCTCCTTGCTAAAGAACTTTTTTTTTAAATCAAATTGTTATGGGTACAGTTCCACTTCAAAGGCAAAACTTTAAAGCCGAAGTTTACTCCAAAAATCAAAATCAGCAAAAGGTTACAAACAATAAATGCCATGTGTCCGTTCTGCTTCCACCTCCACCCCCCCCCCCCCCCTCCAAGCCCCATTGCCGTAATCCTCCAGTGTGGCAGGGGTTAATGGAGCTAACAGAGCTGTGACAGGAACTCATTAAAGTGGTTCTAAAGGCTCAAGGGCAGGGGCGGACTGACCATTTGGAAACTCAGGTTTCTTTTACCTTCATGCATTCTACACATGAAGGTAAAAAACCTTCTATGTGCAGCAGTGCCCCCAGCCCCCTCAATACTTACTTGAGCCCCATTGAGATCCAGCGATGTGCACAACAGCCTCAGATGTCCCAGTACTCTGCCCCCTCATTGGCTGAGCCAGCAAGCGGCAGCAACTGGCTCCTGCTGCTGTCAATCACAGCCAGTGAGGAGAGAGGGGACGGTGCCAAGTCACAGCTCAGTGTGAATGGACACACAGAGCAATGGCTTGGGAACACACTCAGGTGCCCCCATAGCAAGCTGCTTGTTGTGGGGGCACGTGACAGAAAGGATGAACCAGGAGAGCCTGCAGGGGATTCGAGAAGAGAATCCAGGCTGTTCTATCCAAAACCACTGCACATAGTAGGCAAGTAGAACATGTTCGTTATTTTCCAATAAATGAACCTTTAGAATTGCTTTAAGATTCACTCTTTTTTGCCCAGCTCCTTCATTCATAGAGCTCAGCTCCTTCATTAGAAGCCATACTACAGCTTCTAAGAACAAAATGTTATCCATGAATTGAGGGGACAGACCTTCCAATCATTCGCCCATGCTCCATTCACAGATCAATTATCAATTATAGTTCAGCTTCTATGAATGGAGGAGCTGGACAGACGGGCAAACATAGTCAGGCACTCTTGATGAGTGCCTGTCACAGCTCCATCACCTCCATTAACCCCTGCTGCACCAGAAGATAACAGCCAAGGAGGATTGTGGTCACATTTAGAGACTGTTGAAAAGGGCTTTGGGCTTTTGTTGATGGCCTCAATTTGAGTAATTGATAGGCAAATCAGATCTGCAGTTCACTTCTGTTTGACCTGATTTAAGTGAGTTTTGCATTCCACTAGACAGACTTGTATGGGACTGCAAATTCCCATCTCATGCAAACGCCCATCAGCACCATACGTACAATAGCTCATCTCAACATATAGCATTCATTAATATATACACATTAACTGCATGGAGCAGAGGTTCTTGCTGGTAGAGGTAGCAAAAGGTCCTGCATAAAATACAAGCCTAAAGTACTTATGTTTAGATGCGTACAGTGTGTACATGTATATGTGTGTAAAATCTACAGCCATGTATGGTTTCAGTCAGTTGTATGTATGACCCTATTATAGTGCTGCACCTAGATGCTTACAAAACTATACACACCAAAACATGCATTTTAGCTATAACTTGATACTGAGGATCTCTACAAAATTAGGCCAGACTGGGATTTCAACAACCAGTCCCCATTGGCAGGAGGAAGAACAGCAATGCTTGGAGTGTCTGCTATTCCAAAATGCCCAAGTGGGGGGACAGACCACTTCTGATCTCGAGAACCAGTGTGGGAAAATTATTATGCAAGGTGCTTCATGATTTCAAGTACAAAAGCCTCAAACAGATACTGAAATATTTGTGTTCTTCAACATGGTATTGATACTTAACCAAAATAAAGCCAGGTCCTATAGACAAACCACACAGATACTTGTAGTGACATTATGCCTAACGTGAAGAAAAAAAAAGGACTGGGGTTACTAAAGTAAACAGTTATATAAACATTGGGGTATCAGTGCTGACCTAACTGCTAGGCACTTGGCTCTTATGCTTACCCTCAGTAATTTTTGCCTGGAACAAGCACATTAAAAAACAAAAAAAGAACTAAAGTTAGAAGCCCTTAACAGCATAACTGTTCTGGGTTAACAACTCAAAGCACTCAAGCCAGCAACATTTTCAGAATGTAAAACCAGCACCCTCCATGTTTCTTTTAAACAGACGAAAAAAAAATGTAAGCCTTAAAAATCAATAAATACACACAAGATCTTTCAGTACAGCAGCTTGTATAATGACATGTTTAAAATGACATAAAAGAGATTAGAAGGAAAAAAAACATTAGGCTATTTATTAAAAGCTAGAGAAGACTGTGGCTAGATAACTCTTAATCTGTGTGACCAGGGCTAAAGCAAAGGGTTCAGTCAGTACGTGAGCCAAGTACAATCGTTGATCAATTAATTTGGTCACTCAGTGTGATAAAACCAAATACTACAGAATATTTGCGAATATCATCTTACAGCCATTTTTATTCTCCATTGTATCCAGAATTTTGAATTGACCTTTGACACACCAACTTTGTCCGACTTGGCCATACTCTGTGCATAGACTTAGTGCAAGCTAATACCCTTTTAGACTAATGTTTACAAGGAATGATTACACAGAGGACTTGTTTGGAGACTTTGGCCTCATTCACACAGGCATACCAATCATTACACTCATGTGCATCCCAGAGTGTACATCCCTGTGGGTCCATCGCATAGATCAGACCCCGCTCTGTGTCCTACTCTCTGCATCAGACTTGCATGGATGTCCACTCCAGGATGTGCACAGAGATCCATACAGCTAGCCGCCTGTCATCAATTTGAACAGGCTGCCTGCATGGAAACCTGTGCGTTCCATACAGGTGAAAAATCACCCCTTCACATGGATGTATGGATCGGTACACCCATGTGAATGAAAGTTTTCTTTAAATTCTGTGTTTTTAGCATTCTATTGTGTAAGTAATTGTCATGATGTGGTTGCTTCTGTCCCCAACATTTCTTACAATCAAAAATTAGTTATATTTGAACATTCTATGAGGTTATGGAAAACTGGAGCAGATAAAAGATTTTTGGTTATCCATACCACATTAGTATATATTGTTTATTTTTGGAAACTACACAGAGAAAAAAAAAGACTTTGTTCTGATTGGCTGCTGTGGGCAGAATACTTGCTTTTGTAATAATTTCCCACTATGAGGGCCAGGAGTACTCTACATAAGCTTTGAGCAGTAAGCCTAAAGCCGGCCATAGATTCAAACCATGTATGGGCAGACTGAATGTACCCAAATTGATCGATGAACTTGGGTACAACCAGGCTGTCAGATTTTACATTTGATTATTGCTAGAAGCTATTATAGCCACTAGCAGTAATCACTGTGTTCTCCTGGCAGGGACAAAGACTCCTGCAGGGAGAACACAATGACTCCACGGAAGGGATTCCCCCATCATCACTGACTGGAAATGGCATCTTCCAAAGCTGGCCATAGATGGAGCGATTCTAAGTGAATCTGAGTATCTCACAAACTGGAATTTGGATAATTACTAAAATATATGCATCAAGATTTACTGTGGCTTTGTTTGCCAATTCCCTCTTCCATATTTATGTTACCAAAAAAACAACAAAAAAAAAAACAAGAGAACCATAAACACATGCAACTTTTATGTACATACAACAAATTTAAACAATTTTGAACGGTTAAACAAAAATATTAAATATGAACATAAAGTTATAGTGTCCCTTTTAAGTACATGACTTGTTACTGCCATAAGGGTGCAGGGCAAATCTTTAGTATGAAGCATAATAGGCTATTCATATCAGCAGCTGATCATCTTTCCGCTATTAGGAGGACACTTCAGTATTATGGTCCCACATATCTGACATTAGGACATTTAATTACAGCAACAAGGAATGGTTCAACAATTTGCTGGAGATGTCTAAACAGTCCACCATGGTGTGCTAGAGAGTCGTCGTTCAAATGTCTGAGCCCAGTTCAGCACACTGCTTGTCCGAGATGTGATTGGCCAGAGACTCAATGATGTTGATGAGCAGATGTTGACTCAGTGACCGCAGGTTCGGTAACTTGGCAACCTTGATACAAGGAAGGAAAGGGGGAGAAGGATGAGGATTTACTGTTAAATCACTTTGGCTGAACCTGAGATGCCGGATTTCACTTATTATATCTACATGAAATACAGATTTACTAAGAATACCATAAAGGGGACCCAAAACATCCCAATGTATATTTAAATTCTGCCAGTAACAGCACTTCCTGTTTCAGGGCTCCTTCAGTTGGCTATTGGGCTGCCTACCAAATCTGCAAATGCCTCCTGCATACTTAAAAGGCAGCCTAACAGCCAGCAAAAGGCGCTTGAATGGCAAGCTGACAACATTGCTACTAACTGCAAGGCAATGGTTTAGGTTTGTCTGCTAGCTAACAGGTGGCAAGCCTCACTTTCGTCATTTAGTACATGCGCTGCTAGTAATACAAAGTCATATTAGAGCTTATGGAGCTTCAAAGAGGGCAAATTGTTAATTGTTGATGCCCACTTACTTGGTGCCTCTGTGACTGAAGTTGCCAATTAATTTGCTGTATTGTGAGGTACAGTATCAAAAGGCTATGACGGCATATACAGTTTCCAGGAAAATGTCGTCTGATAAGCAAAGAGCGGTCAACCTGGCCAACTGACCGAAAGCGACATTCTACAGGATTGTGAACCGGAATAAGAACACAACTGCTGTAAAAGTGACTGCAGAGCTCAACCTCAGTCCCATGAAGATTTTTTTTTTTTTTTTTAGCTTTAGGTAGCAGGATTAGAACCCCTCTCAGTGGCCCCATTAAGAAGATTCACACTCTTTGTTTGTCCTATTTACCATTATCATGAAAATCCCCAGAAAAGTAATGGCGGAGAAATCTTCCAATGGGTCCCCAAGAGATTCCCTTAATTTGCAGGGATTTCCTCTCATTTCCTGTTTGGATATGGGACAGGACGCGAAGGGAAATCTCTGCAATGGGAAAAATATGGCAAAAAAAAAAAAAAAAATCTTGCTCTATCCAGATGAAGAAAAAAAAAAAAAAAGTTTTGCCTATCGTTCTACTTTAAACCTTCCAAAAAAAAAAAAATGACATCCTCTTCTAACCAGCTAAATAATTATAATAAATATAACTCGCAGCCATTGGTTTCCCAGTAGGATCGCCGACTGAGGCTGGTTGTTAAACCGGCTTCTGTAGAACAGACAGCTCTAAACACGGAGCCAACGTTGGCTGGTTCCTGCTGCACTGACCGATTTTTGGCTCATGTATACCAGGCGTTAACATAGCTATTGTCACATTGCTGTGAACAGGAAAGATGACAGTATCCCATTTTCTCTGCAGCCATCACTACTTCCTAAACCTGACATTTATTTTCCTTCTCTACAGTACTCATTTTGTCATTGGTATTTACAAGGATTACAGTGCTTGTGCTCAAATAAGATTACCTTTGTGCAGGAATTTGCTAGGGTTGATACCTCTGAAGGTATTGTGTAAAGGGAGGTGGTGGAGCCTTTTTTTTTTTTTTACAGCACTGGGTCGGATAATAAAATACTACATAGACCATTTTCAGGAGTGCACTGGGCATGACCTAACATCTACAGAACAGAAGGAGGTACAGATTTTCCTTTGGAAAATGCAATAGACAAAATGTACATCTTAGACTTTAAATGAAAAATTGAGATTAAAGAAATACGAGAAGCCATGCACAGAGACAGGACAGACAATTAACAGTTTTTTTTATTGGTCCACAAATTTAAAGTGGCAAGTGCACCGATATCTAAAACAGAGAGTGCAAAGATGTACACATAGATGAGTAAACATTCAGGTCATGTAGCTGTGTGTAGCACTGCTCAATCAGACATTACACAATGGAAAAATGATGAAATCAACACAAGCCTATGTTAGTGGAGAGCACTGTATGACAGCCAGATGGCTGTCTAGGACCACCTTTGTACAAATATATATATATATATATATATAATTATTATTATTATATGGAGAGGCATATCTGATTTATGAAGCCATTAGCTAAGATATGCAAGTATTAAGAAAATGACTATGACAAATGTCCTATTGATCCTTTGTACCCACATGTATGCACAAATACAGGGTGACGTTAGGTTTAAGAGCCAGTAGAAAAGACAGCGCCAACACTGAAGATGATTGGACAACATGGTCCCAGAGCCCAAGAAAAGATGCCACCAACCTTCGTGAACTGATGGACAATGATGTGAAGGCAATGCTTCTTCATATCCAGAGCCTGTGTCTTGTCTGCTGCCTCCAGAATCTAAAACAAAAAAAAACAAAATGATCATCAAAAAAAAAGAATCACATTGTACAAGTTTATACCAAGTCTCTCTCCTCTACACATAAGGTGACACGTTGAATCACACTGTACAGGATTATACCAAGTCTCTCTCCTCTACACACAAGTTGACAAACAGTTTCTACTAGCAATAGAGTTGCTTCCCTGAAGCTAGAAATTACCTTCTCCAAAAACTTGCCAGCGCTTCCAAAGCAATAACAATCACTGACATTATTATTTACTTCTGTATCTCATCTGCTCAGTTTTTCTTCCATACAAAAGGAGCAGAATTTCTTAAAGGATTCAGATCAATAAGCATTTACCTCTAAATGTATAAACATATAGTATGAACACTATATACAAATATTAGTATTGTCATTTGCTTAGATTTCTATGGATTGCCAATTAGAAGTTCTGCAATACACAGTATAACTTGTACACATGTCTATACAGAGCTTATTATGGTTCTTCTGGTTTCACACATAAATCATTAACAAGTAATACCTGAAGCACATTTTCAACTGTCACATTCATTTCCAGGTTCTGCCTGCAATAGGCCTGCAGTCTGTTGCTGAAGAATCCATAGTAATATGGAGCTGAGAACAGGTAGCTAAAAATCAAGTTAAGGATTTATTTCCAGGCATGACAAGGGTTTATATTTGACAGGCAGTATGTACAGGCTGTAGTGCTAAAGTACACAAATTGCCCGATAGTCTGGAACAAGCAGCCTAAAGGAGGCATGTAATTAAAGGATAACTTTACCTTTGGGAACATGTTACATGCAGGACCAGATCAGCCTTGCCAGCCAGAGATAGCCTATCAGGAGGCTGCAAAGCAGAATCTCGCCCATATTCTCTCCTAGGTGCAGTGCTTGGCTACTAAGGGTGGTTGTTGGAGTTTTCCAGCTACAATGAAAGTGGGGAGGCAGAGCGGGGTGTTGAGGGACAAGCATGGCTTAATTGAGAAAATAAGGCACATGGCTGGTGTCCCATTAGCATCTAACTTCCGCCCACCCTGCACCCCATTAGTGCCTAACTCCCACCCTGTGCCCAATTAACGCCTAACATCTGTCCACCCTCTGCCCCATTAGTGCACACTTTCTCTCTACAGAGCTCCATCGAGCTTCTCTTACTGTACCAAACAAACCCTGCCTACCACTGTAGAACTAAAGCACCGCCCCAAAGGACTTTTAGCAAATCAGGAAGCAGCAAGGAATCTTCGCTGATATTCAATCTAGGAGCAGTGCTCCGGTTCTAGAGGTGGCTTTTTGGGGTGGCTGGGCCTAGATTAAGGTAGGGACCTGGAGCTCCAGTTTTTTAAGGTGGAACATGTAACATGTTCCCGCTGCACCCCCTCCCTGTGACCAAAGTACGGGGAGAAGTTCCCTGTACTAGCTGTCACTGTTCAAAAACAGCGCAGACGTGCGTGGCCTCCACCCACACGGCTGCGTCATTCATTCACAGTCCTCTGTGAATGAATGGACTACAAGTCCCGACATCCTTAATGACTGTTGGCTTGTAGTCCTCAAACTACCACGGCGCTGTGTAGCGTCGCGGTAGTTAAGCGAGTCTTCCTGTCAGCAAGTATTGGCTTGCCTGTACGGGATGTACCAGCAAGCAGATGCACTGACAGTCCGCAGGAGACCTACGTGGCATCAGCGATCTGCTAATCACTGGTGCAATACTTTACACGCTGCTAGCACAAAAATTAATAAATGCATTTTTTTTTTCCTGCAAAAAATGTGCATTTATTATTTTTTTTGTGGAAAAGTGAACTTATCTTTTAAGGATAGGCAGATTTTGCTGACAAATATGAAGAATCAAGTCTGTCCTATGGCATCTTGTGTTATCTTGCTTTATTAATAAAACTAGGCTGGAAGCCTCAAAACACATCCTGGTGAGTGGACCGAGTTTTTAACTGCTTTCTATTTGATGCTAACCCCTAAGATATGTAAATGTATCAATCTTCAGTTCTCTTCACTATTATATGTACATATTGTGTGCTGCTTTTATACTATTCATTAAAGCAGTGTAAGGTAAAAATGTATTAAAAAAAATAATATTATACTTACCTGCTCTGCACAAGAATGTTGCACAGAGCAGCCCCAAATCTTCAAACACTGCTGGCACTCTGGGCTTCTCTTTCTCTATGTGCCACCATACGAAGCTGTGTGTCCAGTGACACGCACAGCTCGGTTCAGCCGCTCCACCAACTCAGTGGATTTGCCTTACAGCAGCAGGAGTCGATGGCTCCTGCTGCTCTCAACTAAGCCTGTGAGAGGAGAGATAGGAGAGAAGACCTGCAGGCGAGCACAGCGCTGGATCAAAATAGGTAAGAATTTAGGTATAATGGAGAGAAACAGCAGCTGAAAGTTTTTTTTTTGTTTTACCCTAATGCATAGAATGCATAAAGGTAAAAAAAAAAAAACTATTTGACTTTAGAGCCACTGCAAGCTGCTTATAGACAAACACACCTCTAACTAAAAGTAGCAAAGCGATATCTTCGTATTGTGATTGTGGAAACATGCGATTCCACATGACCTTCCTACCTCACCTTTGAGAATGATGGACTGCAAAACACAAGTGAGGGGTTCAGTGCTTTTTCTTTGGGGATCAGTCAGATAGCTCACCCCCTAAATGCAGAAAGTTCACCCCAAGTAATTAAGTACGTTTCTGATCATGTGTGCTGTTTACTGCTTGGGTGTTAACAATTACACTGCCAAAATACTAGAAAGCCATACTTATGAATACTGTCTGAATTCTCTTAGTTTTCTTAGCTAAATAGAGGTGTTTCCTGCCAGGCCTCCTTAGATTCTTTTTGAGATATGTTTACATGTACATACAGCCTAGGTATTGTGTCCAACCTGTAAAGCATAGGCCAGAGACTGCATTTCTTTGCGTGCAAGGACACAGACCCATGTACACTATGTGCAAATATCACATTTTGCTGTTATGACCCAGGCTTATGTGCATTCCAGAACCTGTGTTACCTATGTCACACACCCTCATGCATCTATAGGTGCATACATACAGAGTTGGCTATTGTGCCAACTTTACAGGAAGCTACGGAATGCTGCTTGTTGCAACAAGAAACAGTTGGCTTTACCTTTGCAATGCAAAATATTAATATATGCAAAACAAAGCGGACAGCTTACCGTATATACTCGAGTATAAGCCGACCCGAATATAAGCCGAGGTACCTAATTTTACCACAAAAAACTGGGAAAAACTATTGACTCGAGTATAAGGCGGTGGTGTCAGTGGGGGGAGGAATAGTGCCCCATCGTTGGTGTCAGTGGGGGGAGGAATAGTGCCCCATCGTTGGTGTCAGTGGGGGGAGGAATAGTGCCCCATCGTTGGTGTCAGTGGGGGGAGGAATAGTGCCCCATCGTTGGTGTCAGTGGGGGGAGGAATAGTGCCCCATCGTTGGTGTCAGTGGGGGGAGGAATAGTGCCCCATCGTTGGTGTCAGTGGGGGGAGGAATAGTGACCCCTGCTCCAGCCTGGGCTCGCTCGCTCCCTCTCCCATGGTACACACTTACCGGTCAGATGTCTTCCTTCTCCGGCCGCTCTCCTCCTCTTCACTCGCTTGATCTTCGCGGTGCCGCTCGGCTCCTCCTCTCCAAGCTCCACCTCCTCGCCGGTGATTGGGCGCCTGTGTGCCTCTCCTGAGCTACAGTTCCGGCGGCCAATCACCGGCGAGGATTGATCCCGGGGGTGTGTCCAGATGACAGGGACGGCATGTCATCCCGCCCACACCTGGAGACGTTGACTCGAGTATAAGCCGAGGGGGCCGTATTTCAGCACAAAAAATGTGCTGAAAAACTCGGCTTATACTCGAGTATATACGGTACCTTTCAGCAGATGCCCTTTTCCTTAATCTATCAGTACAGTGGTGCATGGAGTCTTGAAGCAGTTAGTGACTTTCTCCTGGTTATTATGCACATTGCCAAAAGAATGTTGTACTATCAGATCAGACAAGTGAAGGCAACTACTTACAGCTAAAGGCCCCCATAGATGGCCAGAGAGAGAGCGAGAATGAAAAAAAAAAAATAAATAAAAAATCATCCCATCCATGCTTGGAGTGGAGGTGCCAAACAGTGACTACATTTGATAGGATAATCTTTCACCTGGCTAAGGCTGGCCATACACTCTACAATTTTCTGTCCAATTTCCTTTAGATTTACCTTCAACTATGTAGTGCAAGAGCCTGCTTAATTGGATACAATTGAAAGTGTTGTTAGGTTTGACCTCCTATTATATGGTTTTTGGTAAATCTAAACCAAAAATCTCAAGAAAATTGTATAATGTATGGCCAGCCTTAGTCGATTTTTAAACTGACTTGTCAAGCTGGGTGGTGCCTGCAGGGCCACTCATAGCATGAAATTTAACTGTCTATGGAGGTCTTTGATTTATCATTCATATTTTAGTTTACAATGTCTAGGACTACAAAATTCTGCTTTAATCTGACCATACATTAGTAGATTTTTGAAAAAAACATTCATACAAGCATTCGTGAGAAAACTCTGGGTACATTCATTGAATCACTTGATGAATGTTGCTCAAAAGTACTTCAAAATTCCGTTCACTCTTAACATGTTGGAATGAAAGTAATTACGCTAATAAAAAAACCATATACAGTTAGAAATATATTTGTTTGAGAAAAACTCTCCACCCTGCTAGAATTTTCTCATCACTGTGTTTGAAAACAAATGTCGATTTAACACCATGAAATATGCAAAAATGGTGTGGCGCTAAATCATAAATAACAATAATGTGATAAACAAAGTGCAAAATATAAACTGCAAAATGTAAATGCAAAATAAAACACATACAATATTAATAAATACTGTGTTAGATCCTACAGGATCTATAAAGTGTCTTATACATGATGTTTGTATCAAACTGTGCAATATTAATAGGGTCCTATCCAGGGACCTTATAGTTGACAACAACCTGTCCCAAATGGGACCAACCCCAAAACAATACTATGTGATATATATAAAAATAACACCAGTAACCATTAGAAAATCAAAAGAACGTGTTTTTAAACAAAATTCTACTGGTGTATGGCCATAGATGGCACAATAAAAGCAAACTTTTTTTTAGCACAGCTTGTGATTATTGGCTAAATTTGCTGTGTTGGCAGTAATAAGTCTCTAAC
The DNA here is from genome assembly GCF_062004578.1 of Staurois parvus. NCBI lineage: Eukaryota > Metazoa > Chordata > Amphibia > Anura > Ranidae > Staurois > Staurois parvus. The sequence goes on from NW_028317810.1 coordinate 14,472,102, forward strand.
AGTTTGAGGCACAGGAAGATTTCCCAAGTTGTGGGCAGTTCCCAATACAGCACTCCACTTTTTTATTATGAAGAGGAGCAAAGTATTCAAAGCAATGTGTGTGCGCCATCACCATCTGATGATCAACACCTAAATCGGTCCAATCCACCCAGCACCATACCCTTCTTGCCCCCTGGAGAGTGCCTGGCCAACGTCAATGCTGTAATAAAGATCATTCACATGGAATCGCAGCTCATTCACCAGTGAACTTCGAAAATGCAATTTCTTGAGTTATGTTGTTGCGATATACAACCAAGATCTTATTTAACCACTTGCCCTCCAGTGGATCTACCCCCATGACCAGGCTATTTTTTGCATTACAGTGCTGCGTTACTTTAACTGACAATTGCGCGGTCATGCAACGCTGCACCCAAATGAAACGGACATCCTTTTTTTCCTACGAATTTGGTGGTATTTGATCACCAGTGCGGTTTTTTTTTTGCGCTATAAGCAAAAAAAGAGACAATTTTCAGAAAAAAAAAACAATATTTTGGACTTTGCTATTAAACATGTCCAGTAAAAAAATAAAATGTTGTCATAAATTTAGGCCAAAATGTATTCTGCTACATGTCTTTGCGAAAAAAAAATCCCAATACGTGTAAATTAATTGGTTTACGTGAAAGCTATAGCGTTTACAAATGGGGGTATAGATGATGGGATTTTTTTTCTACTAGTAATCGCGGCGATCGGCAACTTTTAGCGGGACTTCGGCGGACATTCTGACACCAACAGAGATCAGTGCTAAAAAAAAAGCACTGTTACTGTGCTAATGGGACTGGGAAGGAAGGGGTTAATGTGATTGGCGATCAAAGGGTTAACTGTGTGCTGGGAGTGTTTTACTAGGGGGGGTTTCTTCACTGTAAGCACATTGATCGGGATGGCTGTACTGTGCACAGCCATCCCGAGCATTGTGCTCAAGCTGACAGCGAGGAAGATTGTTTGTAAACAAAACAATCTTCCTCCCCTTCGGAGATGCTCGGTAATCACTGGGCGCCGACAGGTAATTACCGGCTGGGAGCCGGTGATTGACATCTGCGGCCGCGAATGGCTCTCGCACGCCCCCTAGCCGGAAATGCAAAATCACGTACATATACACGTGATTCTGCGCGTGTGTGCCACCCTGTAGCAGAATATCTGCTATAGGGCGGTCCTTAAGTGGTCAACTAACACAGATAGATATGGTGGCATAAATGAGGTGCTGATATTTTACACAACCCCCAATTTGATAAAATAAAAGGATACAGTGAATCTTCAGGGGGCATATTCACCTCCCCATAATAGATGTATCGTAGTAGTGACTCAAAAGCCTGTTTGCTGGGCACCATCTCACCAATAGAGATATTTACTTGACCATCCTCAGGCATGAAAGATCGGAACATGGCCTCAAAATAGCTGCACAGATGAATAGTAAAGTGGAAAGCAATTACTCCCATTTACATGCAAGGACCAGTCTATTTAATTGTAGATAAACAGGGCTGCTGCCTCACCGATAAGCTGATAGAATCTCATTGTTCATTTAACTACCCTTGCAGTCATTTCTACCATGCGGAAAATCTACTACATAACTAGAGATACAATTAACAGGATACACAGTACAATATACAATGTAGGCTAAAAAGACAGCCACTTTGCTTTTACCGATCATGTTTCTAGATTTTCAAGTCAGATCAATAAATTATTATACTGGACATCTCAAACCCAATTAAAACATGCACTGTTCATATAAGGGGCTTATGTATGTGGGCATTGTTAATGCATGCCAAACGCTGTTCAGCAAATTCCCATATACCTCAATGGTACATAGTGGCTGACAGTTCTGAGGCTGCATTTAACCTGGTTAATTGGTTAATGTTGGATTCTCTGACACAAAGTATCCTATTAGAGATGCGTTTGCACTGCATGCATAGGCAGTGAAATACATGCTTTTATGCAGAGCTTTGATTGAAAAAGCCAGCATTTGACAGCAAATCCCATGTACACAAGCACTTCGGTAAGATTACAGTTTTCTGGAGGCCGTATGTCAACGTAATAATGAAATATTATTGGCTAGTATTTACCACAGAAAAAAAAATCCCAATATTTAGTTCCTATTTTTTTGTTTTTTAAACCAAATGTGAATGTGTGAAGTGAATGTGCACCTGGATCGGGCAGCCAGGATGGCTTTGTGTGCTGGTCTTGGGTGTCCATCGAGCAGTAATGTGATGTCACAAAAATCTCTTCCTGCACCTTCCAGATAAGCTTTCATATCCTGAACTAGGGACGTGCCTGAAACACATGAACACATGGATTGGAAAGTAGCAGTCTTAAATAAAGAGTCGTATATCTGTAAGCAGTGGCCACAACTTCCAGCAGTCCTACACCTGCAGCTATGCACTGCCAGAGAAAATGTCCTGGTCTGGAGTGGCCTGACCTGCAGCAGATTTAGCCATTTATGGTGCCAACTTAACCTAACGTATCAAGACATTTGGGGGTTTATTTACTAAAGCTGGAGAGTCCAAAATCAGACTCCCTTCTGCCTAGAAACCAATCAGCTTCTAACCTCAGCTTGTTCAATGAAGCTTTGGCAATGATACCTGGAAGCTGATTGGTTTCTATGCAGAAGGGAGTCTGATTTTGGACTCTCCAGCTTTAGTAAATAAACCCCCTTGGTATCAGTGATGAACATGACTGCATCACTTATCTGCATACGTGAACTGTGAAAGCCAACATTGTATGGTCTGCACAATAACCTTAACCACTTCCAGTCCGGACACTTTTACCCCCTTCCTGCCCAGGCCAATTTTCAGCTTTCAGTGCTATCACACTTTGAATGACAATTGCGCGGTCATGCAACACTGTACCCATATTAATTTTTTAGCATTTTTTTGAGACAGATAAAACTTTATTTTGGTAGTATTTATTCACCACTGGGATTTTTATTTTTTTTTCTATATAAATGAAAAAGTCTAAAAATTTTGAAAAATGTTTTCTTATAAAATTTTGCAAATAATCTTTCTTCATAAATATTGGCCAATATTTATTCAATTATCTTTTTAGTAAAAAAGAAAAATAACCCAAATTAGTTTATAACCAAAAAGTATAATTTTCTTTGTAATTTTTACATTATTTACGTTTTTTTTATTTTTTTTTCTACATATGGTCACCCTAGCAATACAGTGTCACCACAGTGACACTGTACTAGTGGGGGGTGATGAAGATTTTTTTTTTTTTTTACACGGATTGCTTTTACACCCATAAAGGCTGTAAGAGCAATCATTTCTCCTTCTCTCTGGCTGCATTCTTGCAGCCATTGAGAAATACTGTGTGAGCTGTGATTGGTCACAGCTTGTGACATGATACAAGGTTGTTGTGAATAGCCTTGTACCATGTGACCTCTGTGATCATTCCTAGATTTCACACGTAGTAAGCAATGTTATCAGAAGTGACATCTTACTTACTACTCTTTCCCGGAAACAGCGAGAACCAGATCGTGGTGCTGCACGCTCCCAGGTAGCGAGCACAAGCAGGGAGTGGGGAGGACGTTTATAAACGGCCTCCTGCCCCTGCACTGCTCCCGTCCGGCCGTTTATATACATGGGCCGGACGGGAAGTGGTTAAAATATACACAGGAGTCATAGCTCCTGCTATGTCGGGCATTTGAAGGGAAAAAACAATTTTTCCCAGTGAATGTAAGAAGCTATACTATGCAAACGGTTCTCTACCAGCCTCCTCCACCATTTATCCAGTGCATCTTAAGAATCTGATTTATGAAACTGGAGCAAAGTCAGCTGATATTCAGATTCTTTTCCAATTAATCTGCAGGGCTGTAAATAATCAGATCCACTGATACAATTTAATTTCTAAATTCCATTATATATGAAGTGAAAGCAAAAACCTGTTTGCTATAGTAAGCTGCATGGTGTTAGTTTGTTAATTATAAATATTTAAAACCATACATACTCACCTCCATAATAGAGTATATGTGATGTGCATTCATGACCACTGATTGCTCAGTTCTCAGTCTACTTGGTGTGGAAAGCAGCATGTCATTGGCCACTCTCTGCTCCACCAGTGTTCACTGGAGTGCAGGGCTGGGGAGAGGGTGGGTGTGGCTGGCTGTCTCCCAGCCAACTGTCAATCAGGCAGTGGGGTGGATCCGAACAATATTGTCTGGATCCTTCCAAGACATGGTAAAACTCTGCTCCATCAGCTGATAGTAGTCTATAGTAGGCCATTAGCTGACTCTGGGTCACATGAGTACAAAAGTGCACTCCTGTAACCCACAAGATAATTATGATCAGAGAAGCTTTCACCACACCTCTCTTTTAAAGTAGAGTTCCACGTTTAATTTAACATTAAAAATACTAATTCCATTACATAATTATGATGTTGCTGTGTTTGCTCTAATTAGCTACATACAGCACTGGGTTCCAGTAGCACTACAGGTGACTTCCCGTTTGTTGCTGGAAATAAATAAGAGTCACACTGAATGCCTTTCTACTATTCAGAAGAAGCCTTGTATTTTTATAAATATATACAACAACTTCCTCCGGTTGGCCATGGTGGAGAGGCAGATGGATGATGTTAGGATTTCCAACTTGGTCATTCAGAAGAATCCTAGGTATGTAATGGAAATAATTATATCAGGCTAGCTTGGTCCAAACTGCCTATTTAAAGCTAAAGAAAAAATGGAATCCCACTCTAAGGTCCAAGTGGGTTTGACAATTAAAATCGCACGCACACACAATGTATATAAAAAATTTCTCTAATATGGTATGAAATAATAACATTTGAAAATGTTTTTTTTAGTATGATAAAATCTGAAATATTGCAGTTTTGTATCGTGCTACCAGCTAGCAGATGGAGCTTTAGGCTCCATTTTCACATTTATATGTCATCCTTAGCTGCTTTGCTGTAAAAAAGCAGGTTAACAAAGCTCAATCTGACATATACACACACTTAACTGAATGAGTTAGAGCAGCGACTCCCCCCTCCTTTCTTAGGGACTCCATCAAAGTGGGGTATTGTGCTTGAAATGAGAACTTACTGATGCACTCAGTTTAAAAATCCCATAGTGCTCTGGGATTCTTTTGTTGTATTAAATGTTTATATTGGCCAGTTTTCAGGCAACCAGCTTATCAGGTGATCACTTTTTATTTGCTGGGAATTACCAGTTGGGGAAAATATGCTTGGCTCTAAGCCCTGTTTTAGCCCTGGTTCACACTGGACTCGACTTTGAAATTGTGCGACTTTCCTTGAAGTCGCACGATTTCAAAGCCACGTCAGTGCAATTTCAGGTGCGACTTTGGTGACATCTGTGTGACTTCATGCATACAGATGTCTATGTAAGTCACACCTGAAATTGCAAAAAATAGTAAAGGAACCTTTTTTTCCCAAAATTGGTGCGGCATTGCAAAGTTGGAGTTGCACCGATTTCAACATTTCCATTACTGACAATAGGGTACAACTTATCTCCAATTTGAAACTGTCAAATCGCATGACAAGTTGCACCTGTGTGAACCAGAGCTTAGTCATATTACTGTTATTGACTGCTTTTTTACAGCATGCACATTTTCAAATTCATGTGACCAACCAAGTGCACAATTCGATGAAAATGTGTAGGCTCTTTCAGTATGAGTGGTTAAAACACAGTTTGTGTATTACAATTAACAGCTATTAGTATGCGGCTGTTAAAGTACAAAGTATACAGAAACCAGTTAAGAATTTCTTTATTTCAACTAGTCCACTGATTATGTGACTAGCAAAACCTGTTGGTGCTTGTAGGTCCCCATGACTGCAGACTGAGTAATCCTATAGGGCAGGCACCTCAAGGGCTAGATTAAATGAAATTAATCTGCAAAGGTCACACTTATTTCCAGGAACAACAGCACTCTGGTAATTCACATTATACTTATTTAAACATTTGTTATAAAGTCATTTAAGTATAAAAATAAAAAAAAATTACAAGTGTGCCCCTACATCAACTGGAGAACAATTGGGGCTTCATTTTCATTAATTTTATATTCATAAACCGGGTGATGGTCACAAACAAGGAGTGAGAGGGCAGCATGGATCAAAAACAGTTTGGTACTTCTATACTTCTGTTCCTTTCTACTTCTAGAAGACTAAACTGCTTGGAAAGATTGTTACACTACAAAAGGCATTTGCTGTAAAACACCAGCAGCATCATATTTTTGTCCACAAAGCAACAAACCTATATCAACAGGCTGATCTGAGTGAATCCGGATGGGAGGCTGCTGTTTCCTGCGTACAATCTCCACAATCAAGGCCGATGACAAATGCTCAAACTCTTTCATCATGATCACCTGGTTGAAGTGGGATTCCTTTACTACAAAGTTCAGGCAGTGCTCCTAAAACATAAGACAAGTCATTTGCAGGGGCAATAACAATCACCTACTAGCAAAACTAGTAATATACATAATGACACAAAATAAACGGTGTCTACTAGCTGTGACATATTTTTATTCCAAACAAACGTACATAAGCATGTTTTTAGAAGCCCATTTTTCTGGGGAGAGTTTGCAAAAGACATCAGCACTAAGTGGGATGTGTGACTGTTAGATCATAGAGTAAACGTGAAAGAGAGCCTTCTATCCAGAAAGAAAAGATTTGGCTTGCCCTACAGAGCTATCTGATAAAATAGATCAATTATTACAGGCCACCTTATGGCAGCTAAAAGTAGAAGGGAGAAATAGGTAACATATCAGTTACCCAGTAGAACAGGAAACAAATGGTGTGGCTCCGACGTCCAGGAACTACCAGCCTAAAACAGAGGGACATCGTTGTCATGTTGAAATGATACACCACAAAACATCAGCCTCAATACCGAAATGCAGCTTAATAAACAAACGATGCTTTCCAGGGTTTATGGAAGCAATCAGGCGGCTGTACAGCATAGTATATGTTGGTGGCAGTGACAGGTTTACAAGTTTTGCATATAGCAATTGACACTAAAAAAAAAAAATAAAAAAAATAAATCCAATCTCAACCCACCAACTTTATATTTGTTACTGATAAGTGGGTGCCTGGCTTGGAACCCACTTAGGTCTTTACAGAAAAAACAGATTTCTAATAGGAAATGGGTACAGATTCAACAGTCAAAACGAGAACCTATTTAGTAAAAGTAAAGCTAAATTTTACAAGAAATAGGACCTATAACCAAGGCAGACTGGACATCACCCCAGTTCTACATGAAGTGTGGACAGAGAGAAGATTCTGTTTTTTTCTACCCTATAAGCAGACCAAAACACGTTCAGTACAAAAGAACACACGCTATTTAGGACATCTGCTTCTTCCCATGCTGTGGGAAGTTAAAACCTTGAGTTGTGAGCATTCGTACCTTCAACTGGTCCAGCTGCAGCTTGTTAGCATTTTCACACACTATAAGGACGTTCTGAAGGTCAACAGATGCTTCAATATACTGAACGCATAGCTGCTCCAGCCGTGACAACTTGAAGTGGAGAGCCAATTTATATACATCCATGATAATGAGAACATCCTCAACGTGACCTAGATGGTGAGAATCAAACTAATGAAGTGATGGCACATATAGGTTATTGCCTGCCACTAGTCATGAAACATTCAATAATATTCAATAATACACATACAGGACAAGGCAGATGAGGTCTGATTATGTTACATGTACACAACAAACCTGCATTTACAAAAATGTATAAATATGCAGCTAATCTGACTACAGTATGACACAGTGCATACAGCAGATGAACCACTTAGTAATGGAAATCGTTTGTTTAGGCCAGCTTGGAGTTCAGCTGTAAGACCAAATAATTTGTAACTGCTGTGAGAGTACGTCTGTGTTCTTACATCTCTAGAAAGACCAAAAAAATAAAACTACTGACTACTTAAAAGGGTGTTAATCTAAAAAGGGAAAAATCTCCTATCCTGCATCCCAATGATAAAAGCAGCATGCATCCTGATACAAGGTATGCACAGAGTGAACTATTATCATGTCAGTGGGCAACAGAAGGCCAGCATGCTGTGTGTCTGTTTACACTTCTTTCACCACAACAATTCAAGTGTTACTAAACCCACAACAGTAAAATCAGTCTGTATATGCAGTAAAGCATGCTTGTTATACTCACTGTGGAACCTAAGGGGTTAATCCTGCACATTGTGTAAAAAGGACGTTTGATCCTGTTTCTCTGTCCCTCCTTTTGTTCAAATGTCCACCTGATAAGCCAGACTGAACCCGTAGCCACATGCTCAGTTTAGTGTGTATTGCTAGAGGGTTTTTTTTTTTCTTGGGCGAGTGCTTGTGATCAGCACAGGGCCAATCAGCGCTGTCCAGACAGAGGGTCAGAGGTTTCACATCCTCCTAGAGCAGAAAGAAAACTCCTCCTATAGGCTTTAACTAGTGCTCTGCTGAAGTCACAAGACTGCTCTAACTGCTGATGAGAAAAAGTATTTAGCAGTTTACTTTTACTAACATAATTGCACTTCCATGTTGTGTGTACTGTGGGAGAGCAGATATAGTGAATGTAGGGTACTGGGTTTAGTAACACTATAAAAAGGGGTGTTAGGGCTATACAAATAATAAAGAAATGACTGTTCAAAAAAATGAATCATCTCTTGGAAGGAAATATTTTATTATTCATGTTCAGTATATAGACTGTTAAAGAGCAGATATCACAACAGATGCAGAATGAGACAGAACATTAGATATGCTTGTATACTCGTACCTTCATCATTGTTTGTTTTTAATAACATTCAAAGATTAAGGACAGTAACAGTATCTAAGGACGTTAACGTTTCATCGGGACTAATATTAAATCTGTTGGTGTCAGCCTTAAGCTAAAACCCCAATCAAAAGTCAGGACAGTAATCAATTTACTCCCCACTTTTTCCCAAGTAAGGTAGAGGCAAAAAAAAAAAAAAAAAAGGTGAAAAAGATGGTCTTTCTGCAATTATTTACAGCAAATTCTGTAACATCCTGTGCCCAGTTGGCAGCCCCACTGACCTTTCCGTGGATACTTTATCTTGTCTGTATACAGGAACTGCATGAGAAGTTCAAATGGTCTTGGTTCAGCATCTCTGATGACAACTTCCAGCATGGGCAGAGATCGGAACAATTTTGCATTGCCATTTCCATTCTCTTGCTTTTGTTGTGCACTTTGACAGTCTTCCTCAGAATCTGGCTTTAATTTCTGGTTGAACAAAACACAAGAAAAGTATTTTGTATTGCAAAGCTAAGGTCTCATTCAAAATATGGTGCAGAGACATGAGTTTTTCTGCACATGTTCTGCAAGGGCACAAAGCAATCAATTTTTCTCCATGTGCCATGTTCAAACCACAACACTAGTATCACCTGCAGATTTTTTCTTCGCAGGAATCTGCAACATGTATAAAACTCACTGAAACGCACTTGAAAACTGATGTAAACTCGTGTCTCTGCAACTGAAATCCGTGCATTTTTTCCATCAGTTTTTCTGCACGCATGGTGTGCATGAGGCATAAAACTTACAAAAACCTCACAAATATGACAAATTAGCCAGTGGGTAATAAGTCCATAATGGCAGATTACTTCATCATAATACAGCCACGGCAATATTTTTGTTTTAACTCAAGATATCAGCAAACCAGTTCAGGACCAAAACACTTTTTTTGGAAACATCTTTCACTTTTAGGACATTTTCACATTTCTGATTCTCCTTTGTGAAATAAAAAGTATTGTGAGTACTTACATGTCTCTGCCGCTCTCTTGCCTGGGTAATCTTTTTTCTTAGCCATTTACATCGGGCAGTCACAATAGCTGTGTGTCCTCTCATTTTCTCCTCTTTCTAGTGACAATAAAGAAAAAGAACATTAACGCAAAGCATAAACTTTCATATCAAAAGACAATACTGAGATTCTGAGCTTTAGACAAACTTCCCTGCATATTCCATAGATTTGCTTGGTGATTTTTACATGTATTATGTGTTCAGACAAAAAAAAAAAAAAGGCTTAAATCAATCTGCTACAGGTGATTGCTTGGTTAACCTGTGACCTTTATGGTTCCAAAAAGTTCTTCAGACATAGAATAATTCACTTATTTATACTGTACTAATGTGCTCCACATACATAGAACCCATGTGCATCACCTCCTGTCTCCAAAGAAGCAAACAATTAAATACCGCTGCTACAGGCTTACATACTAGGCCAATTTATGAAGGAAGGAAATTAAAGCTTTTAGGCTGTGGTAGGAATAAATACTGAATAAATCTGCATAAACCAGACAAAAAGGACATACGCTCAGTGGAGATGGTGTCCACAGAGCATATCAAGCGCAGGACCATAGTGCTGCAATGCCACAGTGCCAAACACTAAATTACAATGTTGCCAAGAACTGGACTACACAGTAATAAAAACTAAAAAATTGTATAGCACTGTAGGGACATTAGTGTTCTCCATAATAGACACCCCACAGGTACATTCTGAAACCTACTACTGGACAACCAGTCCCCAAGAAATGCTTATGCACTTAAGAGTATAGGAGACAATATGCTGGAAATTGGTCATGTTAACACCAATTTGACAGTTCTCAACTTGCCGAATGCACCTTACAGTTACAACTTACTTCTCCTAAAATAAACTCCACATCACAGAATTGTTGGTTCTCAAACAGCCTTCCATAGTCCTCATGTAAAGTGCACTTGGGGTAACAAGAGAACTGCAAAACAAAAAAAAAAAATTGTAACAATTGTATATGTCTTGTGCTTAGGTCATGGAGAACTCTTTTTGAAACCATACCCATTCAAAAAATACACTATATTGCCAAAAGTATTGGGACGCCTGCCTTTACACACACATGAACTTTAATGGCATCCCAGTCTTAGTCTTCAGGGTTCAATATTGGGATGGCCCACCCTTTGCAGCTATAACAGCTTCAACTCTTCTGGGAAGGCTGTCCACAAGGTTTAGGAGTGTGTCTATGGGAATGTTTGACCATTCTTCCAGAAGCGCATTTGTGAGGTCAGGCACTTGTGTCAGACAAGAACTGGCTTGCAGTCTCCACTCTCATTCATCCCAAAGGTGTTCTATCTGGTTGAGGTCAGGACTCTGTGCAGGCCAGTTAAGTTCCTTCACCCCAAACCCGCTCATCCATGTCTTTATGGACCTTGCTTTGTGCACTGGTGCGCAGTCATGTTGGAACAGGATGGGGCCATCCCTAAACTGTTCCCACAAAATGTCTTGGTATGCTGACAACTTAAGAGTTCCCTTCACTGGAACTAAGGGGCCAAGCCCAACCCCTGAAAAACAACCCCACACCATAATCCCCCCTCCAAACTTTACACTTGGCACAATTCAGTCAGCTAAGTACCGTTCTCTAGGGAACCGCCAAACCCAGACACACCAATCAGATTGCCAGACAGAGAAGCATGATTTGCCACTCCAGAGAACATGTCTCCACTGCTCTAGAGTCCAGTGGCGGCGTGCTTTACACCACTACATCCGACACTTTACATTGCACTTGGTGATGTAAGGCTTGGATGCAGCTGCTCAGCCACGGAAACCCATTCTGTGAAGCTCTCTACGCACTCTTATGCTAATCTGAAAGCTTGGAGGTCTTTAGCTGTTATTGCAGAGAGCTGGCGAATTCTGTGCACAGTGCTCTTCGGCATGTGCTGACCCCGCTCTGTCATTTTACGTGGCCTACCACTTCGTAGCTGACATGCTTCCACCTTGTTATAATACCACTAACAGTTGAGCGTGGAATATTTAGTAGCAAGGACATTTCACGGATGAAATTATTGCACAGGTGGCAACCTATCACGGTAGCACACTTGGAGTCACTGAGCTCCTGAGAGCGACCCATTCTTTCACAAATGTTGAAAAAGCAGTCTGCGTGCCTAGGTGCTTGATTTTATACAACTGTGACCATGGAGGTGATTGGAACACCTGAATCCAATGATTTGGACGGGTTTCCCAATACTTTTGGCAATATAGTGTATGTGCCAGCTATAAATCAGATTCACTAACATGCTTTATTCCAAAATTTTGCAACACTTTAATATTTACCATTTGTACGTATCTTCTGAAGTAAAAATCTCAGTCAGAAGTTTTGGACCTTTCATATATTAGGTTCAAGGTACTGTCTCAAAAGTTAAAAATCATAAATGGAAAGCAGAATTTTATCAATAATTCTAGAACACCTACCTCTCTACAACCACTGACTAATACTACATAAAATGCAGTGAATCAAGGAGGCAAGTTCGCAGAATAGCAAAATCTTAGTTCATATTTAAGAGTAGAAATATATAGTCATCCAATTTATTTTCTGACCTGAAAGCGATACATCTCTCCACTTCTGACATTATTATCCACAGTCCCACCAAAGATGTACATGGCATCTGCAATCACGGCTGCAGCATGAAACAAGCGGCCACTGGGCAACTGTAATGCAAACAATGAGTAACCATCACAAGGTCTAGCGTGCTGTAAAACCTTCTATTCTTGTATTCTTGTATAGAAAATGTAATTGTGCTACAGTTCACTTTATCCACACAAAATATTAGGCGTTTTTTCCCCTCCTATATATTAAACAAAAAAAAAAAATCAGGTGGAGACAAAAATTACACTGGAGCTATTTAAGGTTTATTTATGATTATTATATACTGTATGTGCCAAGGTTTAAGATCTGCAGACATCCAACACTTGTGGACCTACTGCAGACTAGGAAAAGTAAAGAGATTAAGTGCCAAATGCAGTAAACCACAGCAAACAATCACATTTCCGTTTGTTGTATTTAGATCAATGAAAAATTAAATCTGATTGGTGGCTGTGGATTTACTTGCACTGCTAAAAAATAGGCCTACTGGAATTCATCCTTTGTGAGCCAAGACTTGCTACTCTGGTATACTGAAGCAATGATATAAAGGCACCCCTTTCCTATTAAAGAATGTATGAATTGAAAATTAATTTATGCCCCCTGACATCAACAATCTGTACTTTGCGATTTTAAAAAGGTACACTTCCCCATGCCATGAGAATATTACATTTTCAGTTAAGTAAGATTATGCAGCTGTGTGTGCTTCTACTTGTCTGAGCATGCTAGTTATGACAGCTCAACGTTTCCAGCTAGTGATTAGGAACCACATTCAATATGGTTCCCAATAAAGTGATCACCATGACAGGCAATTGTGGTGATAACAGAAGTTTGTTTTTAAACTAACCTCTCAGCTGGAGTGGTCACTGTGCCTTGCACATAGAGAAGTGCAGTGGTGACTGAAGTGGTCAGGCTGCAACCTTCACTGAATTACAGTGTACATAAACTAAAAAAATTCAGCTGAAAAAAAAAAACTGATTAACTTTGCAATAATGGGAGTTTACTTCCTAGTTTTGTGGCTACAAAATAGCTGCAGGTCTCCGAATAGTGAGCAGGAACCAATAAGGATGATTCCAAATCATGGGATTAACCAAAACAGCCAATCATGTTGGTCACAGAGGTTTGTTTACAATGTTGCTAAATTTGGTCTGAGTTTTTATGCTATAACGATCCCTAGTCATGAAAAAGATAATGGCTGCATGGCCTAATGGGCAATTGACCTTTTCTCAAAGAGTTATGTCATTCCAATATACAGCACATACACAGGAAAGAACAACTGTCAGCATGTTTACAGGTAGTATAGAGATACACTAAAGGGATTAAAAAAAAAAAAAAATTATATATATATATATATATATATATATATATATAAAAAACACATAATATATACATACATATACACACACACACACACATACATACATATATACATACATACATACACACACACTGAGGAGGATCTTACCTCACTATCTGGACTGGGCTGGATCACTTCCCAGGACTGGGAGTCAACATCATAGCAGTGCAATTCATTAGGCAAAGTGTTATCTGCTGCACCCCCAAACACATACAGGTGGCGATCAAAAGCCACCATTGTGTGTCCATAGCGTCTCTGTGGGGGAGGAGGGGAACCGCGCAGTAAGTGCTCGGTAGGGATACGCATCCAGCTGTACCACAAGAAATAACATATCAGAACAGTAAATCTGTCATTTGTATGCTATTACTAAAATTGCTATATGCTAATGTGTCCATAGTTTAGGAATCACTACATACTGTAAGACATTGTGATATACAGACATTAAAATTTATGTATAACCAATTTTTTTTTTTGTAGGAAATGGTTAAAACCAGGTCAGTATTCTATTTGTTGTTGTCTGTATCTGGTTTGTGAGCTATAAACTTTAGGTTATAATGGCAGTCATACATCAGCTAAATGTGATATGAAGACTTTACATTTATAGACTGTAAAATATCCAGTTAACTGGTACAGAGCCCTTATAGATCACTTTAAGGCTCATTCTGCAAGCGGTGAGCTGTACCTTGCACACACACAGCACGCTGTTCTGCAAGTCTTTAGCAAAATAGCTTTACAGCCTTTACTGCACAACCAAAACACTTCACCTATGATGAATGGAGTGGTTATTCGAGCACAGGGCTGCCAGAAACTAGTGCATTTACTGTGCCTGAAAAACACACAGCAGCTCTGCCAGTCTCACGTTTCAAGCATGTAGTCAAGGACACAGTTGTGACTTCATAGAGAAACTAATTAGTCTTACAGTATGAAGGACATTGTTAGAACCAGTAATGAGCTGTATGAACACTGGATTTACTTTCCTGACTCAAGAGCTTTGTTCAGAGCCATGCATTCTGTGTGTGAAATATATTAGGAAAATATTTGATTCTCACACTTTCTCTTCAAATTCAAATTGGAACAAGTTGTTTGTGATCTTTGCCCCACTTTGACCAGAAAAAACAAACATTTTATCCCTGCAGACAGCCACTGGGAAGTTACAGCAAGATGGTGGGATCTCTCCACTCTGCTCGATCTGCAAAACAAACATCAAGTCTTCAGTTACACTCACCATGTGAGAGACATCTCACTGAGCAATCAGAGGCACACTGCATCTATCCACAGTCACACACAGATCTTGGGCTGACAACGATCTTTTATTAGCAAGGAAGAATAGATTATCAAGCCTCACTTACCAGGCAACCAGTGGTAAAGACCAGAAATAAGATGGTTGCCAGATCTTCTAACACTTTTACATTATTATTATACAGGATTTATATAGTGCCAACAGTTTGCTCAGCACTTTACAATATAACGGGAGACAATACAGCATCGATGCAGTTCAATACAAGAGGGTTAGGAGGGCCTGATCCTTGGAGCTTACAATCTAAGATTAATTCAGCTATATTTATGTATCGGATAAATAAAAAGTGTTTTTGCACTTAATGTAAAAAATATATGGTAGGAGATATTCACTTTTACTAGACTGTTTGGAATTATTATTACAGACTTCAGTTTATTTAACAATTATTTTCTGGATGCGCACTTATTATATGTATATATTTATGTATCCATTGGGGTTTGCAGCCTTTAAATACCGCAAGACAAATTTAAGTAACTATTATAAACTCCAAATTTTGTAGAAATGTTATATTACCTCTTCCCAAGTTGATAAATCCCGGTCTTGCAAACTGATTGTCCACATGTCATTTAGCCTAAATACAAGAATACATATCAGTTAATAAAATGTGTGCATGATCAAGGTCTATAATCTGTACAAAGTGGATCAATGTACAGAATTCTATATAAAGCAGATGGGCGTGCTGATCCTAACTAATGAATTATTATTAATTTTACAAATTCCAATCTCACTGCTTTATTTGTGCAGAATGCATTTCTCACAAGTTCACATTTTATTGGAAAGGTTGAGGTTTTGAGCGGTATAAGGCAGAACTCAATCCCTTATTAGGTCTGTCTGACCTGCCTGGGAGACCTTCCCCCAAAACCAATCTAATCATTACAGTCAATGCTTTGCTATGAGCTAAACTTTCTACTGCTGCCTGAAGTGCATATGCCAAACATATTCCTATAGAAAACCTACTCCCTAGTGGATTCTTCATAGAATACTTGAATAGTGCACAGACAGAAGAAGGAACAAAGAAGTTGAACTCTTAAACTCTAGCTCACTCCACCCCAAACCAAAACATATGTAAAGTTACACTTACATTAGAAGGCAGCATACACTAATAAATCACAAGCACAAGCTAATTTGATGAAATCAGTGATGACAACCCATTTTCCTTTAAAGAAGTTCACCTTTTAACAAAAAATAATAAATGCACATTTTTAAACCTGCAAAAAAATGTGAATTATTTTTTATTTCAGTAAAACAGTGCACCAGTGATCAGCAGATCGCTGGTGCCATGAAGTTCTCCTGCAGACCTGTCAGTGTATCTATGTGCCCGTACAGCACCGTGGTAGTTCATTGAGAACTATAAGCCGACAGTGACAAAGGCAGTCAGAACTTGTGTTCTCATTCACAGAATGAATGAGAGACAGAGAAAAGAAGATCCCCTGCTAGCTGTCACAACAGGGAGCAGGGGCTGGTCCGTTCGTAACATGTATCATGTTACACAGTAAATATGGGTGTAACATGTAACATGTTATGAAAGGTGAACTTTAATTCTTTAAGTTACATTTCTGCGCTCTACTACATCATATTTTAGGACATTAATATTACTAAATTTACAGTTTCTACATGCCTATCCTAGATTTGTTTATTCCAATATGCAATATGTACTATCCAAAGAAAACACTGTGAATATGTTTAGCATACCTGGCATTGCCATCATATCCAGCAAAAATCCAAAGTTTATCATTGTATACTGTAGCTCCGTGTGCTGAGCGTGCCACTGGTAATCTAAAAGGAGGAGGAAGAGATCAGGCCAGTAGAGGAGGACACATCACAGATAAGTAAAAACACACCTCCATGCCTTAAAGCACCTAATCCATCTCAGAAAAAAAAACAAAAAAAAAAAAAAACTTCCAGAAATCAATTTATAGGGCAAGATTTGTTTTATACTTTCCTTGCCATTCACCAAACAGTATCTGAAGTTTGCTTAGAGCTTGCAAATAAATTTCCCAAACAGATGAGATGACACCTCAGTGAGATGAGGACAGATGGTGAAGTGTAGATGTTTGGGGGAGAAAATTAGTGTGGGGCTGTGTTTGTTATAAATGTACATCTATTATGAACATATATTCATTACATCAAATCATTTTCAAGGAAATATATTTGTACAAGTATGCTTGTCAGACTTCTGGGTTCATTAGCAATTAGTCCAGCCCTGTATACAGTACAAATTTGAGGGTATCCTAACCAATGACCCAGATTAACATATACCTTGCCAAGTAAATATCAAGTTAAATGCACCAGAGGAATCAGGAGATATAGAGAACAATAATTATTCAAAATTACATTTTTTTTCCAAGGCAAGCTACAGATACGAGATGGCAGAAGATCCAAATGTATGCATAATTGAAACCACGCAGACATCCTTGGATGCCTTCTATCAGGAAACCAATTGAAAGAAATCATTTTTTTGGCAGGAAACGGATTCTTCTTTAACCTTTAGCCCTGCTACAGGCAAGCAGCAAGGCTCACCTATCAGGTGGAAGCACTTGAGTGGCTGTGCTGCTGCCCGAGTGCTTCCACACAGCCCACTACAGTGCCAGCCACCTACCCCCTATGTCTCACCAGTTCAGCGGGTATATGGGAGAGAGGACATGTCCGCTCCCCCTCCCTTCTTGTTCTGACCTGGAAGTGACGTCACTTCTGGGTCCCCGTTGACAGATTTCCCGGCCAGAAGGCTGGGAAAGAATATAACACAGTGTGATTTGCACTGCATTACATCCAGTGGAGTACAGGGGAGACATGCAGGGTCTTTTAGACCATGGATGTCTCAAAGAGAACCTGTGAGCAAAAATCATCACTTTTTGTCCCCTATGTAGTGAAAAAAAAAAAAAAAAGTAAAAAAAAGATTTTTTTTTAAAATTGTAAAAAATTAAGGTTACAGCCAAGCATATAACCTCCCCCCCAAAAAATTGAGGTCCCCACAAATATGCACAAACGTAAAAGTACACATGAAAACGTCAATTACGATACACAGGTAACATATCGCTGCTCAGGCCAGAGAATGAGAGCATCAATTTTAGCACAAGCTCTCTTCCGTAATGCTAAACTGATGACTTACAAGGGGCTTTAAAAGCGTTGTCTATAGAAAATATAGAATACTAAAGTGTGTCGCCATTCCACGAGCACACGCAAATTTAAAGGTTGATATGCTGGATATCTATTTACTCAGTGCAACCTCATCTTTTATATTTTACTAAAAAATTTGGTAATGTATTCCTTTTTTGTGCCCCAAAGTTAAATTAAGTGCATTTTTTACTAAAATGTTGCGTTTCCTAGACCTTTGTGGTGATAATCGTGTGACATAAAAAATTGGAACTACCATATTTTTATTCTCTCAGGTTTCTGCTTTCTTAAAATATATAATATTTGGGGGTTTTATGTAATCTTCAGGCCTAAAATAATTTTTTTTGTAAACGTCTTCAAAAAATGGCTCTGGCAGCGAAAGGGATAAAGCATAAGCCCGACAATTCCCTTTCCTGACGAGCACCCAATCAGTGCTCATTAAACTGCAAGGTCTCTCTCCTCCCTGCTAGTCCCTGGGTGCAAGTGTTGGAGACAGGCAGTGAGGTGAGGAGAAGATCAACAGCGCAATGTTAAAAATATTAAATGTTTAAGTCGCCATAAAGTCCCTTTTGTTTTTAAAAGCTCCAGACATTCCTAAAAGCACCTCAGATTTAAATACGGTTTTGGTTAAATTTTTATTTTTTTATTTTTTAATTTGGACCAGTAGATTTTCATGAGGGACAAGTAGATTGGGATACCGATTTAGTCACTGGACAAGTTGTTTTTTTCAAAACTTTCCACACCCCTACCAGGCGTGGAAGGGGCTGCACATATTCTGCATACACTGGCTTTTATCACAATTTCCAAGCAAAATCAGGAAATAAAAAAAGCAATATATGTCAAAGTATGTGTCCTCTACCAAAATCTGACATAAGACATTCACAATGCCGATCTACAAACCTTCCTTCAATTTTCCATTCTGTCCAGAGACCGGTTGCAAACTTGTACTCAAACAAATCGTTCTTGTTCTTCAGATTTGAATTGGAGTAGATGTCCCCAGTGTAGCCACCTAGACATATGTTAATAATATGCATCAGCACTTATGATGCTTAAAAATAACAGCTTAATTACTGCAAATGGGAAGTATTGTATTCAACCTCTGCCATATTTCATTTAAAGTACAACTAAAAGGCAAAAACTTTTTTTTCCATTTTTGATATAATAATGAAGCGTTATAACCTTTGTCAGTTATTTTGCCATCTGTGTCCCCATAGGAAGATTTCCCCTCTATTTCTGTTCTGGGGACAACCTGAAATTGGAGTTTTGATTTCATTTTCACACTCAGTGATAAAAGTAAACAGGATGAGTAGAAAGGGTGAATCTACCTAAAGACAGCAATAAACCTCTGACAAGGGTTCTAATCCCTCTATACTCTATCCAAAAATGCCTTATACTTTAAGTTCTAAATTGTATTTCTACGTGTCTTAACATTTAAGCTCGTATTGCTGATCCTGCCAGAAATCCAGGGATCTTTTTAGCCTGTTGAGAGTGCAGGATTTAATCTAGTACTCAATTGTTTACACAGTTGTACAGTGAAGGAAATAAGTATTTGATCCCCTGCCGATTTTGAATGTTTGCCCACTCACAAAGAAATGATCAGACTAAAAATCGAATGGTAGGTGTATTGTAACACAGAGACAGAATAGCAAGAAAAAATTCAAAAGAAATGCATGTCTAACAAATGATGCATGGATTTGCATGTTCACGAGGGAAATAAGTATTTGATCCCCTTCACAAAACGTGACTTAGTACTTGGTGGCAAATCCCTTGTTGGCAATCACAGAGGTCAGACGTTTCCTGTAGTTGGCCACCAGGTTTGCACACATCTCAGGAGGGATTTTGGCCCACTCCTCTCCAAGTCATTAAGGTTTGGTGGTTGACGTTTGGCAACTCTAACTTTCAGCTCCCTCTACAGATTTTCAACCGGATTAAGGTCTGGAGACTGGCTAGGCCACTTCAGGACCATAATGTGCATCTTTTTGAGCCACTCCTTTGTTGCTTTGGCCGTGTGTTTTGGGTCATTGTCATGCTGGAACACCCATCCACAACCTATTTTCAATGCCCTGGCTGAGGGAAGAAGGTTCTCACCCAAGATTTAAAGGTACATTGCCCCGTCCATCGTCTCCTTTGATATGGAGTTGTCCTGTCCCCTTAGCAGAAAAAAAACCCCAAAGCAGAATGTTAACACCACCATGTTTGACAGTTGGGATGGTGTTCTTGGGGTCATAGGCAGCATTCCTCCTCCTCCAAACATGGTGAGTTGAGTTGATGCCAAAGAGCTCAATTTTGGTCTCATCTGACCACAACACTTTCAACCAGTCCTCCTCTGCATCATTCAGATGTTCAGTGGCAAACTTCAGACGGGCCTAGGCATGTGCTTTCTTGAGCAGAGGGACCTTGCGGGCACTGCAGGATTTCAATCCTTGTCGGTGTAGTGTGTTACCAATTGTTTTCTTGGTGACTGTGGTCCCGGCTGCCTGGAGATCATTGACAAGATCCTCACGTGTAGTTCTGGGATGATTCCTCACTGTTCTCATGATCATTGACACTTCATGGAGGTGAGATCTTGCATGGTGCACAAGACCTAGGGAGACTGACAGCTGTTTTGTGTTTCTTCCATTTGCGAATGATTGCACCAACTGTTGTCACCTTCTCAAGCTAGGCGATAGTTTGGTAGCCCAGTCCAGCCTTGTGTAGGTCTACAATCTTGTCCCTGACATCCTTGGACAGCTCTTCGGTCTTTGCCATGGTGAAGAGTTTGGAATCTGATTGTTTGAGTGCTCTTGTGGACAGGTGTCTTATATTCAGGTAACAAAATGAGATTAGCAGCACTCCCTTTAAGAGACTGCTTCTAATCTCAGCTTGTTACCTGTATGAAAGACACCTGGTAGCCAGAAATCCTGCTGAATGATAGGGGATCAAATACTTATTTCCCTCATAAACATGCAAATCAGTGCATCATTTGTTAGCCATGCATTTCTTTTGATTTTTTTTGTTGCTATTCTGTCTCTCAGTGTTACAATACACCTACCATTCGATTGTTAGACTGATCATTTACTTGTGAGTGGGCAAACATTCAAAATCAGCAGGGGATCAAATACTTATTTCCTTCACTGTATGTCAAGGAGCAGTTGCAGTTAAGAAGAGCTTTATTTTTTAACCTCTTTGAAAATCCTGTGAGTCCATCTAAGTGTGTTAGAACATATGTTTACATTTTTTATTATACATATACACACACACATCAAATGTAATACTTAAAGCAGAATTCTCTCACATTACTTATAACTGTCACTTTACTCACCAAACACGAACATGCTGCTTCCATATACCACAGCTGAATGATGATATCGTGGTGCTGGGGGAGTTCCAGTTGTAAATGCCCTATTTAAGTAAATACAAATATTTGTTAGAGAACAGTTTACATTTTCTATACATTTACTCTATCCATAACAGAAAGCAGCAATTTAAAGATGTTTCTTTCATTTACAGTTATCAAACAAAATTTTTGAAAAAAAAAATGATAACTCTTGCCCAAGGCCCAACTCTTGCCAAAATGTTTTGTTTCATTTTGGATAAAGCAGTTCTGTTCTGTTATATTGTTGTCTGTGCTGCTATTGGTGAGACTCCCCCTTGCTTCTTGTTCAATTTTTTAAACTTAATAAAATAATGAGCTGGCACAGAGCAACTAAAGTTATCAGTAGTCACATTGCTGACAGAACACATACCTGCACCAGGAGCAGTCTTTCACATCAAACCTCAGCAAGTCATTTAGCATGTTCTTCCTGTGATTAAAAAATGTTAACAATCATTTCTCCTCCTCTGACACATTCTGTGTTAAAGGGAAACTATTCTATTTTTTCAGTCTGTACAGTTATTGGAACAGCATTTTGCCCACCATTTTGTGTACTATTTTAGAATTTGAGGACTGTATTTAAAAAAACTATCCTGGTGATTTTTTTTCTCTTGTACCTTTATATCAGGCAGCCCATTTAACATTCCAGCTGATGTATTGCAGAGACAAAATGAACTTCATATAAGCCACACAGGGAGTGTGTTGTGTTTGCTCAGCTTGATAAATTGCCCACAATGATCTGCCTCCTAATATATTATATGTCTAGTGTTTGTATTTTCTCCTTGTATACATGGTGTTCCGCCAGGTGATCTGGTACTGTATTTACACAGCATTGTGTCCAAGCAGTCAGGACTCTTGATTTGCAGATCTTGGTACTGGGTCTCAATTGAACCTAGGGCATAATATGCACGGAGAATTCAAATTGTCTTTTTATTTGCATTAGGTACCTATATGTGTTCCAATTTCCTGCAACAATCCAAAAGCATACAAACAGGCTACTTGCTTTGCCCCTAAAAACTGGCCCTAGTGTTCACTCCTTTTGGTGAAAAGAAACAATTCTATGCATTCTGTAAATCCCTCCATGTCAGAGCTAAATATACGTTTGTCTAAAAAAGAAAACAAAATAGCTGCCACCTTGGAGTTCAGCTTTGAAATTAATCTGGGACCAGGCTTTGCACTGTGGAGCAATTTATACTCAAAGTTTTCAGCAGAAAGCACTGCAGCTCTTTGGGTCCATCTCTAACCAGCCCAGTTTAGGGTGCTCCCATTCATATACCATCTGTTCTGTGTCAGAGACTAAAAAGCTGCCTAGTCATTACTGGCAGGAGGAGCAGAGCGAGCTGAACTGGTGAGAGAACTATTTGAATGACCTCAGTGCTTTTGCTGCATGCACCTGCAGAAGTCATGGGGAGCATGTTTTAAAGCTTTTTTACTGTTACCACAAACTTGTAAATACTTGAATGCCTATAGCCTTTCTATATATACTAGTGAAAACACTGCTGGGCATGGGGTGGGTCATATATTACTAAGAACTTTTATTTACATGTTCATTTTATTTTAACCTACCCGTTATCACCACCAAAGACATATATAGCATCTTTGTAAGCTACAACAGTGTGTTTACTGCGTCTGTGAAAAAAAAAAAGAATAGAAAAAGCATATTTAGATGTACAGAAATTCATAAACAAATGTATAGTTACAAATCTGCTTAAAGAGAACCCATTAGGCCTCTAATGATTTTAAATCTGCACTTAACTGCGATAGAAGGCAGTATACTCAACTTTATTTTATCAATTTCTACTACCTTACTTGCATTCCTGCACTTGGAAAGCCTGTTTGGCATTTGACACTTCCAAAAATGCCAGAATTACAGCATTGTAAAAGGTAGGAGAAACAGGCTCCCAGGGAGAATGTACACAATTGTCTACTGCAGTGGAGTGCAGCTCTTAAGAGGCCTGAAATGGTATATCTATCCAAGTAGCTGGTTTTCAATAAACCATTAAAAAGCTATTCCTAAATTCCAGTAACTGTTACAAGGTTCAATTACTCTAAATCTGCTAGAGAAAACCTTGTTTTAAGAAAAAAAAACTGACTGAACATTGACACACCTTCATTTTCAGACAGCCCATAAATTTCCAGACACCTGCAAACCCTGGGAAGCAATCCTTCTGACTGTAGGCTTACTTTGCTCCAGTGTCAGAGATCAGTGATGTCCACACTTACCAAAAATCCTCACAAATTGGCAGTGTAGAAGTCTTCAAAATGCCTTTCAGTAAATGTATACACTCATATGGTCAGCAAATGACAGCCATTCTTTGTGTACCAGAATAGATATCTTACCACTGTCTGCCCCGATACAAAGCAAGCCATAACTTGGGTTGTCCTGTGTCCACATACTCCCCCCAACAGTTTGCACTTTTGCCTAACAGAACTAGGGTGGTTCGAATCCCAATCGCGGCACTACCTGCCCAGAGTATGCATGTTCTACCTGTGCCTGTGTTGGTTTCCTCAGGGTACTCTGGTTACCTCCCACACTCCAAAGACCTTAGATTGTATGCTCCTTTAGGGTTAGGGACTGATGTTAATGTACAATATATGTAAAGTGCTGTGTAAATTGACGGCACTATGTTACGAACTGTAATAAATAAAATTAACAAGAGAGGGTTCAGAGGACCCTGCTTGTGGCAACTTATCATCTAAACAGAGGAACAAATAAAACAAAATGGTAATTACTGTGTGGGATGTGTTGACAGAAAAAGTAAAAGTACATAATGTGATGGTGGGGATGCTAGAGACAGGAGGTCTTAAAAGAACCAAGGAGGACAGTTTGGGTGATATTTTGAGACTAGGTTGGTGATGTATTGTGTGTGTATATAACACACACACACAATATTGCTAAAACATTTGTGAAAGAATGGGTAACTCTCAGCTCAGTGAATTCATGCATAGTACTGTGATAGGTTGCCACCTGTGTACAATGTACAATTGCCTGAGCTCCTACCTCACTGACAACAACCTTCTTGACCCTTTACAGTCTGGCTTTCGCTCTCTACACTCCACTGAAACTGCCCTACTGAAACTCACTAATGATTTACTAACTGCTAAAACCAATGGCCACTACTCCATACTCTTACTACTTGACTTCTCTGTGGCTTTTGATACTGCTGACCATCCCCTCCTCCTCCTCAAACAATTCCACTCTCTTGGCCTCAGAGACTCCGCTCCCTCCTGGTTCACCTCCTACCTATCACAGCGCTCCTTCAGCGTTACCTATAACTCTGCCTCCTCCTCTCCACTTCCTCTTTCTGTAGGGATCCCTCAAGCCTCTGTCCTTGGACCCCTTCTCTTCTCCATCTACACCTCCTCCCTTGGTCACTTGATAAACTCCCATGGCTTTAAGTACCATCTCTATGCTGATGACACACAAATCTATCTTTCTACTCCTCAGCTCTTCAGTCTCCTCTCACATTACTAACATACTAAGTGACATATCAGCATGGATGTCACTCCACTTCGTCAAACTCAATCTTTCCAAAACTGAGCTCTTAGTATTCCCCCCAGCCCGTGCCCCCTCCCCTGACTTCTCCATCAAGATCAATAACACAATCATCAGTCCCTACCCTCATGCCAGGGTACTAGGTGTAATCCTAGACTCCCATCTGTCCTTTCAACCCCAAATCCAATCACTGTACAAATCTTGGCGCTATATAGAGTCTGTATAATAACAACCTGTGAAATTTCCATGCTACTAAATATTCCAAAGTCAACTGTTAGTGGTATTATAAAAAAGTGGAAGTAACTGGGAAGAACAGCAACTCAGCCATGAAGCCACGTAAAACGAGAGCAGGGTCAGCACAATGCACAGAAGTCGCACTGCCTGCAGAGTCAATAGCTGAAGACCTACAAAGTTTGTGTGGCCTTCAGAATAGCACAACAGTGCATAGAGAGCTTCATGGAATGGGTTTCCATAGCCGAGCAGCTGCATCCAAGCCTTACATTACTGAGTGCAATGCAAAGTGTCGGATGCAGTGGTGTAAAGCTCGGCGCTACTGGACTCTAGAGCAGTGGAGACGTGTTCTCTGGAGTAAAGAATCATGCTTCTCTGTCTAGCAATCTGATGAATGTGTTTGGGTTTGGCGATTGCCAGGAGAATACTACTTGCCTGACAGCATTGCACCAAGTGTAAAGTTTGGTGGAGGGGGGATTATGGTGTGGTGTTGTCTTTCAGGGGTTGGGCTTGGCCCCTTAGTTCCAGTGAAAGGAACTCTTAAGGCGTCAGCATACCAAGACATTTTGGACTATTTCATGCTCACACCTTTGTGGCAACAGTTTGGGGATGGCCACTTCCTGTGCAACTTGACTGTGCACCATTGCACAAAGCCATAGAGACATGGAAGAGCGAGTTTGGGGTGGAGGAATTTGACTGGCCTGTACAGAGTCCTGACCACAACCCGACAGAACACCTTTGGGATGAATTAGAGACTGCAAGCCAGGCCTTCTCGTCTGACATCAGTTCCTGCCCTCACAAATGCACTTCTGGAAGAATGGACAAACATTCCCATAGACACATTCCTAAACCTTGTGGACAGTCTTCCCAGAAGAGTTGAAGAAGCGGTTATAGCTGCAAAGGGCGGGCCAACTCTATATATATATATATATATCTATATCTAGAGAGAGAGAGATGATTGTTTCAGTTACAATGGTAAGGGTCCTTTCAAGTTCATGAATACCCACTCCTACCCCTTTTGAGATATCCCATACTTTAAGAGCGGGTTCACAATGGTGCGCTGCAGTTTGGATGCAGCACGATTTATCTACATTTTACACACAGTTTTAGGCGCACTTTTCATTTGACTTCCATTAGAACCTGTGTTTCAAGGATGCATTTTCATAATATGCACAGTCTAACATAAGTCAATGGGAACAGCATGTAAAACGCAGATACAATTGTTCTGCACTGAAACTGTCCTGCACTGGTTGAACCCAGTCTATGTTTTCACTCCACTTGCCCCAAACTGCAGCTTTGCTTTACACTGTGATGTAGGGTCTGGTGCTCTGTGAGCTGCCCACAAGTTTGAGGATCTGACACTGCTGGAACTATTTTTGATCACCATTGATCAGCATTAATATTTCTGAACAGCAGGTATATTCTTATCTTGGACCAATGTAAGTATGCATATCTCATACCTAACAGAGTACTGTGAAAGCTTGAAATCACTGCATGAGTCACTACAGTGAGTTCTGCAGTCGTAAGGTCCTGTGCTTTTCTGCATACTGACCATAGGGGGGGGTCGCTCACCTGGGACTGCCATCATTCACATAATGCCTTATATTTCTTTCATTAAATGGAAGGTGTTCTCTGATTGGACTACGTAGAGATTGTGGCCTCTCTACCCCATCTATGTTTATTTACCATGTGCCAAAGTTAAAGCCTTCAGCAGGGACTGGCCAAATTTTCATCCATGAATGGATAACCGGGTTGTACAGAAGTCAATTGGTATCTGACTGACTTCTGTACAACCAGAATGACGGGGTTTTCCTGATTGATCAGTGCCGCCGGCTATAGCTGGCAGCACTGACCATCGTATTCTGATGGTGGGGGAAGTCTCCTGTCAGAATACAATATCATGGTGGTGCGAGAACCATACCTGCCCTGTCACCATCAGTTGTGCCCCCTGCTCACTCACCTGGCCCCCACAAACTCATCGCAGGGCAGCAATCTCCGCCAGCGGTGGACACTTTCGAAGGGCCCGAAATTCAGGGTGAGATACTCCACACTGTCCGAGCAGCTGTGATCGAAGTCCACACTGGGGGCCACCTTAGACTTGCACGCCATTAGAGCTCAGGCCCTGGACTCCTACAAGAAGAAATTGTCAGTAAGGTGCTGCCTGTCAGCTTTGTCCTCCTATCCACTCCCAGCCATAGGACAGCATGACAGCCTGTACTGTACAAGACACAGCCGGCCCACTAAGGGCTCCCCGCACACAATACGGGCCCCAGGTACAAGAGAGCCATGTGAGGGGCTCATATCAGGAAGAGACACTGCATACAGAGCTGGGAGCGGCGTCCAGCCGACAGGAAGGAAGAGGAAACGTGACAGGAAATGTCAGAGCCCTATTAGGGAGACTATACATCCATCCGCTCAACTCTATGGTTACTGAGCCGTAAGTCAAGCAAACGCTGAGCTAGTATGGTGCAAGAGTGACATCTAGTGGCTGAAAAACAAACTGCGATACGCTTCTGAAAATTCTAAAAGGCCTGTTAGGTTTATTCAGCTTCTCTGCCTGGGGCCATCCTAACAATATATGGAACGTTTAACGACAGAGATTCCAAGTGACAATTCTGAGATTAAAAATATGAATTCTGAAATTAAAACTCAGAATTATGACTTTGAGACCCAGAATTTTGACTTTTAGGCCCTGATCACACAGGTGTACTTAAAGCTGAGTTCTACTCACCGGTCAAAAAATAATACTCAGTAGCTACAAAAACTGTAGCTGCTGACTTTTAAAAAGCAGCCAGTTAGCTGTCCCTCGGTCCCATGGTGTGTCCCCCGCAGCCCGTTTCACCGGCCGTCCTGGATTCCAGGAGGCTGGCATCTTCCGTGTGGGCACCCGGCTGTGACAGCTTGCGGCTTCATGAATGGTCCTGTAGTCTTCTGGGACCTGTCACATGTCCCAAAAGACTACAGGGATGGAGGGAGGGAGGGAGGACACCTTCCGCTTCTGATCGCCTAAGCGATTGGACCGGAAGTGGGAGCGGGTACCTGTCAAATTCGGGTACCCGCTCCCCAAACGTGCCAGTCTTTAATGGGGAGCGGGGGAGCAGTTCTTAAAGCGGAACTTCCCCTTTTGGGTGGAGCTCCGCTTTAAAGCAGAGGCCTAGTTGGAATTAAAAAAAATTTAAGTCAGCAGCTACAAAAACTGTTGCTGCTGACTTTTAAAAAAACAGACACTCACCTGTCTCTCAATTCCACGGTGTCCTCACTCCGGCCAGGTTGGCCAACCATGCCAGTATCTTCAGTGTGTCACAGCTTGTGGCCAGGGGCAGATTGACAACTCATGGGGCCCCCGGGCAAAAGGGGATCATGGGGCCCCTGTGTCCTTGCCCAAACTCAAAAAAGCCTATGAAAAAGGTATCATGGGGCCCCTACTGACCTGGGGCCCTTGGGCAGTGCCTGAGTTTCCAAATGGTCAGTCCGCCCCTGCTTGTGGCTTTACAGCCGGGAGCCCACTATGCATGTGTGAGTAGCACTGTGTATTGTGAATGGCCCTGTGATCTTCTGGGACCTGTCACATGTCCTAGAAGATTACGGGGGGGGGGGGGGGACAACTTCCGCTTCTGATCGCCTAGCCGATTACAGTGGAAATGGGAGCAGCATAGGGCTTAAAAATAGTCAATGTTGATTGGGAGAGTAAAGTTCCACTTTAAGTGTTCAGTCATGAGGGGGCCACCTTTGCTTGCACAGGATGCACTGTGTTTCAGGTAGTCCCATTCATGTAAATTGGGACACAGCCAGGGCCAGTGCTAGACGATTTTGCACCCTAGGCAAGACAAGCTACTTGCGTCTCCCCCCCAAAAAAACTCACCCTACACATTGCACATGTGATGGATGTCCTGTCAGACACAGACACGAGACATCAGAGTCAGACATTACCTTCCTTCACAGGCACAGCTCCACCTCCGCTGATGAATGGGAAGAGAAGGTCTGGAACGCCACAGTGACTAGCAGCCACCAGCCGGCTTGCAGTAAGGGACAGAGTATGAGAGGATCACTGGAAGGAGTGGCAGCTCAGCTGCTACATTGGCCCCAGACACCCGACATCTTCCTCTGTCCTTTCTTCCTCCCCTCTGCCGCCCCTTCCTCAGCTGGAGGTTCATTCATGACATGGCAGCCTCCCACACAGAGTGACAGCCTGTACTGCACCCAGGTGCCCCTAGGTGGCTGTGCACCCTAGGCGGCTGCCTAGTTTGCCTAGTGGAAGCACTGGCCCTGGACACAGTCACAGCTCCCAATTTGACATCCTTGTAGGTGTAGATTCATGTCCCCAAAAACAGACAGTCTGAGTTTGGGGACATGAACCTGCACCCACACACATGTGAAATGAAGAGTAGCGGCTGTGTCCCTATTGACATGAATGGGACTACCTACATGCAGATGGACAAAACACCTGAACACCTGTGCATTCCATTTGGGCAAAGATGGCCCTATCACAGATGTAAGCTTAGGTACTCCCATGTGAACAAGGCCTAAATCTCAGAATTTTAACTTTGAAATCCAGAATGACTTTAAAAGTCAACATTTTGTTTAATATATTTCTTTTAGAATGACGCCAGTACCCTTAAATTGAAAATTCTTCTAAATTTAGATAAAGTTTGGAATGATTAGAACATCTGTCAGTGTTTTGGATGGATGGAGGTTCATACTCTCTTTGGGCTCATTGTCACCTGGAATGACAGGGATTTCCTTTTTTTTAAGAAATATCCTTTTACCTCTTGTTGTGCCTCTGGAGCAGGGAGTGAAGGTAATTCTCCCCAAGGAGACACAGAAGGCAAAAAGAGAAAACATACTCAAAAGTAAAAAAAAAAAGGTTTTGGATTTAGATATACTTTATGTAACACCCTCCTAGTCTGCTAGGGGGAGCTCTAGCTTTAATTGATAGATACAGGCTGAGTAGCAGCCTGGGTGTAATAGCCATGTGGGTCAAATTTAGGCCAGAGCTGAGAGGCTCTGCAGACCAGCTCTCTGGGATTTCACCCTGGTCTAGAACTTTGGAGAAAAATCTAGAAGCAGTGGGTGGAGGTGAGGAGTGGCTGATCTGTACTCTTAGAGGATCCTGGCCAATCCCCAACAGAGGGCTTGGCAAGGGGCTAGGACAGCCTTTAACAGTAACTGAGCCTGCTTAGCAGCATGAGAGTTGGAGGAGAATTTGGGTGGAAGATGAAGAAGTGAGGCTGGAGAGCAGCAGCATGGGAAGTGGCCCAGATAAGAGGGGGGCTCACCTCCGGGCAGGAATGCTGGAAGGAGGAAAGCTTGGGACTTCACCGGCCCCCAGAGAGAGGACCACCTGTGTGGCAGGGGAGGAGCGGCCCAGCTAGAAGGCTTAGTAGCAGCCACCAACCCACCAGCAACACAGGAGAAGTGAGTAAACCTGTATCCCCCCAGGCCATATAGGGGAAGGAGCGCTCTGGTGGGAAATCAGATTAGCGACTATCCAGGACTGTCTTACTTTACAGTGACCGGCACTGGATTCCCTGCTCAGGGATTCACCCAAATCGGCTGGATTAGGAGAATCTAGGGTCTAGGGTGGTACAACCAGAGATGCTGGCTAGCTCTCCAAAAAGAGGACTTTGCTGTAAATAACTTGTATATAGTGCCAGGAAGTTGTCTTCGGTTTCACAGTTTCATTGGGCATCCCGTACACCCCTAGCCCTATCCCAGTTCAAATTCCCTAATAAAACTTCAAAACAAAGCTCAAGGACTGCTTACTGTCTCCTGGATGCAAGTCATTGTGGAAATGCGTGTTGCCGCGCTGTGCAAGACTACTGAGGGACCCAAAACCTCTGCAATTCCTAAGGGGGTAGTGCTACATTTACTTTCAGAGTCACTGACCAGGTCCAAAGACTTTATTGGCAGCATGGGATGCTACCAGTCCACCTTTCCAGCTTGATGAATCAGAGAACACTTTACATTCGTTGAAAAAATTCATGAGCATTCTCTGAATGGAGCCTGTGCTGAGCTGCCGATCTCCTGAGTTCACAATGCATGTTGGCAGCCGGTTGGCACAAGAGCCGGAAGCAAGTGCAGATCACTGGAGTAGGGGTGGTTACTTTGGTGAATTCAAGCTTCCAGGAGGATCCCACAGGTATGGTATATACATAGATACATTGGTCAAAGCTGGACCTATGTGTCTATGTGTAAAATGCCATATCTGGAATTCATCTTTAAGTAGTCTGATAGTTGGGGTTTAAAACAAATAAATCAGTGATGGCTGCAATACTCACCTTCTCTCGTTCAGTGTCCTTGCAGCAGTACATGCTGTCATCTTAGCAGTTTTACAGAAAGCTTTGGAACTCAATAATATCACAATCACCCATCCCATCCCTGCATGCAAGGCTTTCTTAAAGTACAACTTAGGAGACACAGGAGTAGAGTGCTAGTGGGTGCCAGGCAAAGGAGCGCAAAACATTTTAGTACCCAGCAATCTATTACAGGTTTTATAGGGCAGGACGACCTACTGCTCAATGGTGCTTTTATTGCTCCAGCCAAGATATCACAATCAGGAGTGGTGCAGAATATAAAGCCTCTAAGGAGATACAGTATGTTACTACTGAACACCAATGGCAGGGGGATCATTTTATTATCCCACTGACACCAATGCTGGGAGGGGGAGGTGGGCTTTTATTATTTACATATACACAAATGCTCAAGGGGGAAGTGATTTAAAATTCTCACTGACACCTATGCCCAAGGGTGGGGGTCTTTAATTATTCTGAGTGACAATATTGCCCAAGGTGTGAGTACAGTGAAGAGAGTGTGGGAGCAGAATAAGCCTCCCCATTGCTGGTGTCAGTGGAAGTAATAGTAACCCATACCACCCCACCGCCCCTTCATTAGTTGTTAGTGGCAGTGACAATTACCTTGCTTTCATTGGTGGTCAATGGTAGTGATAATTAATCTCCCCCACCCCTTTCATTGGTGGTCAGTGGTGGTGATAATTAATGCCCCCCCCACCCCATACAATGGTGGTCATAGGAGTGGTAGTTAAACCCCCACACCCTTTCATTGTTGGTTGGTGGTAGTGAAAATGAATGCCCCCACCCCTGTCATTGGTGGTCAGTAGTATTGATAATGAATCTTTCCACACCTTTCATTGGTGGTCAGTGGTAGTGATATATAATCCCCACAGTCCATTTATTGGTGGTCAGTGGTAGTGATAATTAATCCCCACAGTCCATTTATTGGTGGTCAGTGGTAGTGATAATTAGTCCCCACACCCCTTTCACTGGTGGTCAGTGGTAGTGATAATTAATGCCCCCATCCCTTTCATTGGTGGTCAATGGTAGTGATAATTAATGCCCCCTCCTCTTTCATTGGTGGTCAGTGGTAGTGATAATTAATCCCCACAGTCCATTCATTGGTGGTCAGATTGTAGTGATAATTAGTCCCCACAGCCCTTTCACTGGTGGTCAGTGGTAGTGATAATTAATGCCCCCACCCCTTTCATTGGTGGTCAGTGGTAGTGATAATTAATGCCCCCTCCTCTTTCATTGGTGGTCAATAGTAGTGATAATTAATTCCCCCTCCTCTTTCATTGATGGTCAGTGGTAGTGATAATTAATGCCCCCTCCTCTTATATTAGTGGTCAGTGGTAGTGATAATTAATGCCCCCACCCCTTTTATTGGTGGTCAGTGGTAGAGATAATCAATGCCCCTCCTCTTTCATTGGTGGTCAATAGTAGTGATAATTAATGATAGTGATAATTAGTCCCCACAGCCCTTTCACTGGTGGTCAGTGGTAGTGATAATGAATCCCCCCTCCTCTTTCATTGATGGTCAGTGGTAGAGATATTAATTTCCCCTCTTCTTTCATTGGTGATCAGTGGTAGAGATAATTAATGCCCCCTCCTTTTTCATTGGTGGTCAGTGGCAGTGATAATTAATGCCCCCTCCTCTTTCATTGGTAGTCAGTGGCAGTGATAATTAATGCCCCCTCCTCTTTCATTGGTGGTCAGTGGGAGTGATAATTAATGCCCCCTCCTCTTTCATTGGTGGTCAGTGGTAGTGAAATTTAATACCACTAGGCCTTTAATTGGTGGTCAGTGGCAGTAATAATTAATGCCCTCTCCCCCTTCATTTGGTGGTCAGTGGTAGTAATAAATAATCCCCCTATTCCTTTCATTGGTGGTCAGTGGTAATGATAATTAATTCCCCCCACCCCTTTCCTTGGTGGTCAGTGATAGTGATAATTAATCCCCCCATCCCATTCATGGGTGGTCAGTAATAGTGATAATTTCTCCCCCCCCCTCATCCCTTTCATTGGTGGTCACTGGTAGTGATATCATTAATCACCCCATTCCTTTCATTGGTGGTCAGTGGTTTTCCTTAATTGATCACATGCTCCTGCACAGCTGCCTCTCTGCTCATCATGTCTGGTCGGGTTTTATGAAAGACAGGAGTCTCACCTTTACAGGTTTGTACAAAACAATGCTAAAATATTCAGCTAACAAGCTGAATATTTTAGCTAAAATTTAATGATCTTAAGCATGCAAGACACCAAATACACAATGTAAAGTCACAAAGTACATCAGTGAGGAACAGTGATATTAGTCAAAAGAAAAGGTAACAAAGTTTATAGAGGACTGCTTCATGTATATTTAGTTTTATTGATATTTATACAGAGGTGTCAGTTTTAAGCTGGGAAAACATAATAAAAAGTTTATAAGCTGATACTGTATAAACCTGCTGAGACTGAAGCATATTATTATTATTATACAGTATTTATAAAGCGCCAATAGTTCGCTCAGCGCTGTACATTACAAAGGGGGACAGAACATGTGACAGAACAACAACAATACAATGCAAAACATGAGGGGTTCGAGGGCCCTGCTCTTTCGAGCTTACAATCTAGGAGGGAGGAGATGGAGCATATAAGAAAACACATTTTAATGACAAGCATATTAGCATGCAATCCATGACTCCGCATGTCCAAAATGTGTCTCTTTTTTTTTTAAATGGCAGCATAGTGATGGGAACTCTTCCTTGCATCACTGTGGCTATGTGTTCAGGTTCTATTCCATGGAATTAGTTGCATTCAGTTTGTATACTATCATCTTGTTTGTGTTGGTTTACTGTTCTGTTTTCTGAATTCATACATTGATGATTTACTTTCCTAGTAAACTTTCCTAGTTATGCTATTACATTATGAATTATGTAAGGAAATAAGAATGTAAGCTCCTTTGGTAACAGGGACTGATGTACAGTCAGGTCCATAAATATTGGGACATCGACACAATTCTAACATTTTTGGCTCTATACACCACCACAATGGATTTGAAATGAAACAAACAAGATGTGCTTTAACTGCAGACTGTCAGCTTTAATTTGAGGGTATTTACATCCAAATCAGGTGAACGGTGAAGGAATTACAACAGTTTGCATATGTGCCTCCCACTTGTTAAGATAGAGCTGGAGTGCAGGTGTGTGGGGAAGGCCGTGTGGGGGGAGGGGGCTCTGGAGGTCCAGGCCAGGCCAGGCCAAGCCTCGGAGAGTGTAGTTAAAAGGAGGAATTGCTGACCACTGACACTGCTGACAAGTCTTGTGAACTGCACTGCCAGCAGGCAGACTGGAGTGCTGCTGTCCGGAGTGATCTCTGAAGGAGGAACCACAAGAACTTGGGGGCCTCCGTTTACAAAGAGACTGTCCGCTAGCTGACCAAGGTAACGGAGCAAGTGAGAGAGTTCAATTCTCAAGCCATTTAGGTTGCAAATGACATTACTCAATTCAGCTACTTTCTAATCAGTTTGACTGACACTGTTTTCCCTGTTCACCTGGCCTACTATTTATTACGCTCTCAGCATATCTAATCACAAAAGCCAACTGCAGTGTCTGCTCCCCGCAGGTCAATCTCTATTATTGCTTCCATCACAGTTGACATGTTTTGCCCATTCACTAATCCCTGCCTAATTTTACATCTCACCTTGCGGGTGATAAAGGGAAACCATCCAAATTAAATACCACTTAAAGGGGTATCTCCTCTTTTTTTGTCTTCACCCTCTATTAAGGAGCTTCTACCTTTGCGTCAACGAAGATCTGAATCCTTATGTCCACCAACTAGGGCCCCATCAAGCGCACAGAAGATCAGATACTGCAGTTTAAAGGGACAGTGGCCTGTTAAATTGAAGAGATTTTCTTTTCTCAGAATTAAACCCAGTCATCAGCCCCTGCGAGCCCAGAGCTAGCCTCTTTGTTTGCTAGTTTTTTTTGCTCACTGGGGAAGAAACATCTCAGGACTGGGGCTTCCATTTAAATTCTGAATTGCAGGACATCTAGAACTGATTCAGATTGTGCTGTGTTGGGGCCCCTCTTTGAAGTTACTAAAAGTGATAGCTGTTACACATGTCTCTGTTGCCTTACTGTGCTTACATTTGACCTTAATACAACTAAAATATTAGTTCACTCTAAACCAGTGGTTCTTAACCTGGGTTCGATCAAACCCCAGGGGTTCGGTGAGTCAGTCTCACGGGTTCGGCGGAGGTGAAGACCCACACCCGACTCATATGATTCGTGCAGTAAATATTCATTATTATGTTTTTGTTTTTGTGTGAAAATCATGTTTTAATGGTTTTGTTCTTTGTTCTTAACGGTTTTGTTCATTTTGTGCACCTATGTATAAATATATACCTAAATATATACCTATGTTTTGAATTTTAAAAATCATATTTTATTTTTCCAATTAAGAAGGGTTCGGTGAATGCGCATATTAAACTGGTGGGGTTCAGTACCTCCAACAAGGTTAAGAACCACTGCTCTAAACTGTGTGTGAGTCTATTTTATGGTTGCAGCCAGAGGGTTCTTCTGACCAGAGGTTCAAAGTGGTGTCAGCAGGGGTTGGGCTTTCATAGCGGGATCAAAAAGCACAGGGAACCCAAAAATTATTCAGCAGCCCCTGAGGGGGTAGTGCTACAGTTTAAAGAAAATCGTATGTCAAAAAATTCCCTAGTTGACAAATGTCCTAGATCCTCCAGGGCAGTCCCAGGATTTGGTACACTGTCCCACAGTGTCCATGTCACATAGGATGCACACCACCAGTGCAGAGCAGCAGTGAGTGCGGTTCTGATTTCCAATAAGTAACACTGAAAGAACTGTGGTACTGTCAGGTGGGGTCAACTTCACCCAACAGTAGAACTATAGCTCTGGTCAGACATGTAAAGATGGGAGGCAGTGGTGCAGAAGTGTGTAATTAGGTCAGGAAAACCACTGACAACCAATGAAAGGGGTGGGGGCACAGGGCAGGGGGTGTTAAATAGCACAATATTACTAACATTGACCACCAATTAAAGGGGGAGATTTATTAATACTGCCCTGGGGGGGACAGAGGGGTTAATTTTTACTGCCAATCACCACATCACCACCAATGTTAAGGGTTGTTAAGTATCACTGCCACTGACTACCAACGGTAGAGGTGTTCACAAAATTGCCATTGACCACCAATGCTGGGGTTAATTATTGCTCCCACTGACACCAATGTTGTGGGTTACTATTACTGTCAATAAAAATAGCAATGTGGCCTTTTTTACTCCCTCTTTTTCTTCAGTGTACTTCCTTTTCTGTCCTCCCATCTCCTTTCCACTCTCCCCCACCACTTCCTCTCCACTCTCCTCACCTTCACTATTTTCTTCACTAACTTGCCTTCCTTTCCCTTTTCCCTTTTTATTCATCTAATGGATAAGGAAAGTTTACTGAATTCTTGGTGCCAGTGCTCAATATGTAAAAAATCTGCATGTAACAATTTTTTTAATGTAAAAATTGGACGGCATAGAATCAATCTATGTTAAAAAGAGCAATTCAGTTTAAAATGTAAAGAAATGTTTTCTGCAGAAGTGTATAATACCTCATGAAGGGTAAGTCTAAACATCAAGTTACCTTGTCCAAGTTGGTTTCTAAAGTGAATAGTACATTTTAGCATCATCCCAGTGTAGTGTAGACTAATAGGGAAAATGTTGCTATTATAATCAGAGGAGCAGGGGTGGATTGTTAAGGGCTGCTCAGTGTTTCACAGGCTGCTGCTCTATTACTTCCCCTGTCTTTTAGAGAATTCTATAACATAGTGGGAGGAAGGCGAAGTCTACACAATTAATATTTATGCAACTCTAGCCAATCCCTGGGGAGGTGTGCCCAGAAGGTGGTGAGAGAACACATAAATAGTCTGAGGCCTGGTACAAGTGTGATGTCTTTGTTGAACACTATCAGAACGGGTAAGCCAAACTCTACTTGGGTATATTCTGTATGCCGTGGCAGTGCAATGATTTGGCTTGCAGTCATAACTGCTGGACTGGTCAGATATTCTTTCAGAGAAATCTCTAATACAGCCTTGAAAGTTTGGATTGGGAATGCATGAGTGATGGCCTAGTAAAGATGGTCCACCTGCTTGGCGGCAAAAAAGAAGGTTCCTTTGGATGTTTATGCCTGGTGACCTGGGCCCCCATGTTTCATGGGCCTTGGTTGTTTGGTAGAATTGTTTGTGAACTAGGCTTGGACAAGGTCCTAAAGCCATCTTTACAAAGGAACCTGTGAAATGTAGAGGAATGGAGGGATGTTTGCTGGGGTCTCAGGCCCACCATCATTAAAAACTGGAGATTATATGGACTTGACCTTGGTTAAAAAAAACATATTTCTGTTTTGGGTGCACACTTGAAGGTAAAATTAGCTCCTAGCTTTTTACATTTTTCAAGATCTCCCAGCAGTGCAAGTTGGTGGAACTAATCATAATGCAATGTTACCAATAATGCAAGAATAATGTTACAGCAACCAGATTCTCCAAACACAGTACTTGGATATCCAGCAGTGAGCAGGTTACTTTTTGTTCTTCTCATTCAGCTGTTGAATAAGGGTCAGTGCGACAAAATGAAATAAGAAGTCCGGCTGCTAATTCAATCCACTTTCCCATGTCCAAGGAATACATCAGAAATATCAGTTTAGTGCGGACATGCAAGTGCATGTTTATCTAAGTTCTTAAGGAACACTATACTGTATCTACTAATAAATAGCTCACATATGGGAGGATCCTTGTGTTCCACAGTTATCAGCATAGTACAAAGCACACAGTATGCTGTCACTGACGATCTTTTGGCTTACAATCATAATTTTTTTTTTTACTTTCTCTAGGTCAGGCAGTTTAAATCAAGTTATCCTGAGCAAACTTTTTTTTATTATTATCAGGGAAGATGTCAATAGTTGTTAAAGCTGTCAGGTATTTCTGACCATTGCACAATATCTACAAACACTCATAAACCTCACACAGTGCTGTTGGCTTGCCTGTCTGAAGTATTTATTCAGCTTGATTAATATCCAACCTGAGGGCCTGAGACAAATGATTGCTTATTTACACAAATAATAATAATAACTAGACGGTAAAGTGGCAAATATTTTTTATGCTTAGTTGAACCTTTATCTTTTAATAGGGGATTGCAGTTAGGCTGCGTAAAATGTAAAAAATGTACGAGTTGTTTTATTTATTTATATGTTAGTGCTTTACTACTATATGAAACTGCCCTATACTAGCTTGTGGGTGACCCAGGCCACAGGTAAGTGCTGTAACACAGAGCTCAGTGGTCTGAGCCCCTGGCAGTCCAACACACCCCCTGAGTAGGCCTTTGACCTCAATATGTATGAAATTATGGACCCAGAACAGGCATGCAGCCAGTGGAGTAGTGATGAGTCGAACATACCTGGGTTTGGTTCAAGCACGGTTTGGCAAACACGAGTAAAAATCAGATGCTGAATCTGAACCCCACTGAAGTTAGTTCTGGCCATTTTCTAGGCAACAGAGCAAAGGAATTTTCTTAAACAAATGGCACGTGGGTCTGAGCATTGACAGGGGTAACATTTACCAAAGTAAAACAAATTTTAAAAATGGATTTTAGTAATGGTTAAAGTGAAGCATTAAAAATGAAAAAGTCCATTAAATAACATGTGAGGGATGCCCTCTCCCTGCATGTGAAGTGGCACGTCTTTTCAATGTGTACAGCCTACTACAGCAACACTGACATTTACAAATGAGTAAGCTGTATACATGAGCTGCCATCCACTAGACTTGTCATTTGATGGGAGTGAACTGGCGGGACAAGACTTGTATTGGTGGGCAGCGTTTTTTTCTTTTTTGCAGCTCAGTGGGTGTCAGACATCATGACTAACATGGATTTACATTGCTGGATGTTAGGGACCAATCGGTGGTAGCCTCTAGCGTTCCACAGACCAGGATTCCCCAGAGAATCTAAGTTCTGACCTGCTTGTTCACCAGAGCCCCTGATGGTGGGGATGGACTTGGAGCAAGCCGAGACCAGGTCGAGACCCCTGGGTGCAGCCAGCCGTGGTAGAGGCACCTGTTGGTGGTACACAGTCTGATGTGAGCAGGCAGAGTAAGCGAGGTCAGACAGGCCAGGTCGGTAACAGCGGAGCAGGTCAGTACAAACAGCAGGCAGAAGAATAAATGGGTCATGGTCCGGGTTCGGCAACAGGGGATCAATGGTGCAGGAGTAGGCAGGAGAATGGTCAGGCAAGCCAGGGGTCAGAGCAGGAGAAGTCAGCAGATCAGGATCAGGCAGGGTCAGCAGCAAAGTAACTCACAGAATACAGGAAAGACCATACGGCAACTAAGCACTGTCAGATTCCATTTAAATAGGGCGCCCTGCGCTTCTATTGGTGCCAGGCGCACGTCCGTGATCGCGAGTGCGCATGGGAGAGCGCCACTGCCGTCCATGGTCCTGTCACCCGCACGCTAGTGTGCCTCGGCACATTGCGCATGCGCAGACCCGCGCCCCGCGATCCGGCTCGGGATCCCTGACACTGGATGATTGAAAGTAGATGTTAATTGTGGGATAAATTTATTTATTTATACTTTTTACCTTGTTTTTGTGAATGAGTAAGGGTATTTACATGAGGGGTGGTATCTGAGAGCCCCCTTATTTTTAAAGAGGACTTCCAAATCTCAATAAGTCCCCCCACATGCAGACCCCAACAACCACCAGGGTCTTGGGGAAAAGGTACCCTCCATGCTGAGGGCATGTGACATGGTAAATTTCAGGAGGTGGGGCACACGGTCATCATGGCAGGAATTCCCTGCCATGTAGGTGAATGGGGCTGGGTGACCTCACTGTTGTGATTCTAAAGGCTCAGCTTTTATTTTTTAAAAATAAGAAACATATTACACTTACCTGCTCTGTGCAATGGTTTTGCACAGAGCAGTCCCAATCCTCTTCTTCTGGGGTCCAATGCCGGCACTACCGGAACGCCCCCTTGCTATGGGGACACTCATGCGTGCTCTCTCTTGAGTCGACTCTGTGTGTCCATAAGACACTCAAAGTGTGGTTTGGCCCCACT
The DNA here is from genome assembly GCF_062004578.1 of Staurois parvus. Classification (NCBI taxonomy): domain Eukaryota; kingdom Metazoa; phylum Chordata; class Amphibia; order Anura; family Ranidae; genus Staurois; species Staurois parvus. The sequence goes on from NW_028317810.1 coordinate 14,512,685, forward strand.
CCCTTTTCACTGGCTGTGATTGATAGCAGTGGAAGCCAAAGGCAAGAGAGAGAGCTGAGAGAGCTGCTGCTTTTGTGCACATCGCTGGATCTAGAGCAGCCTTCAGTCTTTAGAACCACTTTAGGAACTCGGAGATGTCTGCACCTGTTAGCATTCTTATCGGCCATTGACGGGGGAAGCTGTCCTGTATAATAGTGACAGTAATACTGTAATTATACTAGAAGTTCGGCTCCTGCCGATAGACTAAATATTTGAGCATTCATCTAAACTCCCGAACAGCCAGGGTTCAATCCAAACTAGTGTTTGCAGCAAACGTTAAGCTCATCCCTACAGTAAAGTTAGATATAGTCTGAACTGCTGATTGCCACATTTGTTTCAGTTCAGTGACTCATAATGTAGCAAAGCTGTTCAACAAGCCAGACAAGACATTTCCAGGAGGTCAGTAACAGTAGCCCACATGACTTCAGGCTTCTTGGTCTGCTGAATTTTTCTGCAATTGTGCAAATATTTTGCCCATTCTTTCAAACTGACCTTAAAGTGGAACTTCACTATCTCAATCAATATTGACTATTATGAATCCTTATGCTGCTAGCATTAAGAAATAGAAGGAAGTTATGGTGTCCATTTATGACACAGAGAATAGCTGCGATTCAGAGGATTGCATCTATTCTCTGGTCATTCACAGTTTATGACACTCAGGAGATCAGCGAAGAATATGTTCAGCCCTTCACTGGAGATCTTTGTTCTCCCTCCAGATTCTCCGGCCCAGAGCTGGAGAATCGGAGGAACCGCAAACTAAGCAGAGATAATTTACCTCCGCTTAGTAAACTGATCTTTTACTGTAATGTCGCGAGATTATAGTAAAATCAGTCATTTTCCAGTGTTTGTAGACCGTTCTCCAGCGTTTGTAGACCGTTCTCCCTTCGTTTGGAGAACTGATCTACACTGCTTCATAAAAGGCATTCACAGGAGAACTGTGTTCTCCGAGAATGCCGGAGAACTGAGCATCTATCATTTACCGCTGGTTCATAAACGGACATCTATAGCATATTTACCTGTTTTAAAATGTCCTTTAAATTTTTTAGTTACTTCCTAATTTCCATTCCTGATGTCATACATCCCAGAAGTCTTTAGGAGGGGAGGTGTTTTTTGTTTCAGCTAGCACACCCTCCTGCCTGCATGCCTGAGCTAAAGGCAGACGGATTACAGGAAGTAATTGCTACATGAATCATCAGCCTTTACTCAAGATGGCCGCAGTCAGAAATGCTAAGGGGTGTTTTTCTAAGTAATTTCTCAGCAAAATAAAGCAGGTAGACATGGATGAGTGGGGGGAAAGGGGGGGAGATGCTGTGAATATTAAAAATTAATTACATAGCGCTTTTGGTTTGTCATGCTCAAATACAGCGTAGTTCTGTTTTAGGAGCTGTCCCTCATTGCTGTCTATTATCCCTATCTTCTTCACTGCTGCTACTTCTAATATCCTTTCTTTTTTGGCCATTGAGTGTCTACCATTGATGACACAACTTCTGCACATGTACATGTGTATGCAGCGCAGTCAGCGTATGTCAGGAGCAAGAGGGAAGGGCTTTGTGTCAGAGGAAATAGGCACAAAATAAACTCTCCTTGCAATTATTTTTTACTTAAAGTTTCACTTTAACAATTTTTTTTTGTTAAAATGTAGTACTGCAAAGCATTCGTTCTAGCATGACAGGGTCCCTATCAGGGGCGGACTGACCATTTGGAAACTTGGGCACTGCCTGATTGCCCGGGGTCAGTAGGGGGCCCCATGAGATGCCCCTGGTACCTTTTTCATAGGCTTTTTTGAGTTTGGGCAAGGACACAGGGGCCCCATGATCCCTTATTGCCCGGGGGCCCCATGAGTTGTCAGTCTGCCCCTGGTCCCTATAAACTATATTCATCTGCAAAGAATAGGTAAATGTTTGTCTACTTTATACAATTTATTGTGTCGAGTTCCACAGAGATTTTCAATATGCTTTGCTTCTTAGCTTTAATGATCTGTGTGAAACCTGTTTGTGAAGTTTGATTTATATTCTGAAACAACAGCCAGATTATCCCATAGTATAATCTGTATGTCTGTATATGCAGACACTTTAATCGTGTAGAATTAGCTTTTCTGGAGAATGAATGAGGGCATTCATATCTACTTGTGTGTAAATGGTAAAAAGCCAGGCCCCACTCTTAATGTGATTTACCCAATGATACCATTATGGTATGATTTCAGTGTGCCAGAAATCTACAACCATCCAATACAAAATGGTGAACCTCTCATTATCAAGTATATATGAATCACATTTTCTGTGATAACGGGCCTGATTTACTAAAGTGCATGAGCATATGTAACACAGTGAAATCGCTGATATGAGTAGAACTAGCCCCTTGAGGGCCACTGAGTTGTTTTCGGGTTCCCTGTCCTCCTGTGAGCCCACTTTGGAAGCCCAACCCCTGCTGACACCACCTTAGATCTTTGGCCTGAAGAACCCTCTGGCTGTTAACATAAAGTAGACTCACACATAGGTTAAAGTGAACTGACACTCTGAATATATTGAGATCAAATTGTAATCACAGTAAAATGACAAGAAAATATGTACATGAAATGACAGCTAACATTCTAAATGATGTAGAATAAGGGTTGCAACACAGAGCACTCAAATCAATTTTAGATGTCCTGCATATCAGAATTCAAATGGTAGCCCCAGCCCTGAGATGTTTCTTCCCGGGTGAGCAGAATAGGTGCAATTAAGTTGACATGCTAACCCACATTGGACTGGGTTTAATTCTGAGAAAGAAAGAGTTCTGTAACTGGATGGGTCAAGGTCTCTTTAAACTGCAGTGTCCAGTCTTCTGCATGCTTGATGGGGTCCTAGTTGGTGCCCATAACAATTTAAATCTTGATGTAAACACAAAGAAAGGGAAGCTGCTCCTATAGGAGATGCTGAATATGGATGGTGTCCTATGGCACACCTGGGGTGGAACCCTAAGATTAGGCTGAGATTGATGAAGTGACACAAACTATAGTGGTAGGGAGGTTTCTTGATGAATTATAGAAACTGAAACTAAAGCACTAATGCAGCTTGACTCAAAGGGTGCAGATATTGTAGCAGGCTCTTGTGATTTAATATGTTGAGAGTGTGTAATGATCAGTAGGCCACAGCAAGCTAGGCCGCAACACATGCAATGTGAAGTAAAGGATGCTAGACTGCGCAAAGTGTAACCGAGTTTAGCAACATTCTCTGTAACTTAAGTAACTTAGGGTATGGGTCTCTCTCATCCAATCCGTGGCTACGATCAGGTAGCGTATAGTTTCTCTGCAGATGAGGGCCCCCCGTGTTCACCAGATTCCTCTGTCACAGATCACTCCAGATGACAGGACTCCGGTCCGTGTGTTTGCAAGGTTTCCTATCCAGCTTGCTTGCAGTCAGCAACTCTTCTTCACTCCTTCACTCTCTGTGGTTTTGGCCCAGCACGGGCCTCCAGTGTCCCGCACAGCTTTCCCATCGCACACCTTCACTCTCCAGCTCTCACTGTCTTCCTTCTCAGAGTTCCCGGGCTTCGGTATTTATCTGCCCCCACCCCTGGCCAGCTCCTCTAGGAAATTTAGTTTGTGACAAATCTGTTTCTGGCTCAGGAAGGATAAAGCCTCTAAGGTCAGGGTTTTGTTGGAGAGTTGACTTGGCAAGCCTTGCAGGGCCTGGCTCAGGGAGGAAATGAATATTCGAGTTCAAGCCTGCTGGATTGACTGATAGGCTTGAATGAGGGGATGATGCCAGAATGCTATCTCTGATGGTGGAGAGGACTGGTTGGGAATCTATTCCTACTTCTACTCCCTCTTCCTCTTCAGTCCCCTCCTCTTCCAGATTTGGGATAGGATGGGGAGCGGATGGGGAAGGTCTGCGTGGTCGAGCCTCTACAACTAGAGGATTGTCTGCTGGCACTGGGATTCATACAGCATCGGATAGGGGCAGCAGGTGATTCTGGTGCCAAGATTTCACTGGGCCTTACTTTCCTTCTGGATGGATCTGATAGACAGGTAAATCTGACAACTTCCGACAGATGACATAGGGCTGTGACTTTCAATGGACTACAATTTTGTGTTTCCCTGGAATTTTGAGGTTTCTTAGTAGCACTCAGTCTCCTGGCTGCAAATCTTGCAGTCTCACCTTGGAATCATAATGCCTGTTGTTCCTTTGCCCCACTGACTGAGAGGTCTGTTTTGCTTTTTCATAAACAGTCTCTAATTGGTGCTTCAGCCTCTCCACATACCCCTGGTGTGATGAGGGGGTAAGGTGATCGGGGCTGTACCAAAGGCCAAATCCACAGGTAACTTAGCCTCCCATCCAAACATTAGACAATAAGGTGAAAAGCCTGTGGCGTTGTTCTCGGTGCTGTTGTAGGCATTTACCACTGATGCAATATGTTGACTCCACTGTTGCTTCTTCTCTAGAGGTGGGGTACCAAGCATATCCAGGAGTGTTCCATTGAACCATTCAGACTGAGGGCCTCCTTGAGGGTGATAAGAAGTGGTCCTTGATTTCCTTATTCCCAGAAGAGTTAATAATTCCTTGATCAGCTTGTTCTCAAAGTCTCTGCCTTGGTCTGAATGAATTCTCTGTGGAAGTCCATATATATTCTCCTTAAATACTATTTTTCTGAGACCTTTAAATTGCTTGTCAAACAATGGACCTGCTACATTCCATCACTGACAGAACAAGTCTGGGAGGAGGTGGACGAGACTTGTTTTAATTGCATAGTCAGCACTTTAGGTGTTCTCATCCAATTCAAGTACATCCACTTTCTGCATTACATATACACAGTACAATGCCAGCTATTTTAAATAACTGCCGTACAGTTCTGTACATTTTGGAGTTGCATTGCAATTAATGGATTTCTATTTAATCTGTATTCATTATGAATGGGCTGCCACTACATTGCAACAGACAACCCTGACCCTTTTTTGCAGCGCAGCAAACCACAACACACAGTATGTGCACTTTGATGCGCTGCAGTGTTTTGGGCTCTACCAGGGGTGGACTGACAACTCATGGGGCCCGTGTCCTTGCCCAAACTCAAAAAAGCCTATGAAAAAGGTACCAGGGGCATCTCATGGGGCCCCCTACTGACCCAGGGCCCTCAGGCAGTGTCCGAGTTTACAAATGGTCAGTCTGCCCCTGGGCTCTACTATACAATGCATTGGGGTGCCAGTCACAATAAAGAATTCACAAGGAATGGCACAGCAATGTAATGCACATATACCAAGTGTAATGGCATGTGCTTCAATAATGTGCATTAATGCTTGCTGCAGCACACATGTGTGAGCAGGCCCTTACACAAACATTTAAAACAAATGTGTTTTTTTTTGCTGTCTGTGTTCCCACTACGGAGATTTTGACTTTCTCTGTGGTCATATTTCACATATTTTTCACATATGAGTCAATTAACCTCCCTGGCGGTATTCCCGAGTGTAGCTCAAGGTAAAATTTCAGTACCACAAGCGGTAACCCCGAGCTACACTCAGGAATACCCTGCAGCGTTGCTCCGGGATCTCTTCTTCACTTACCTTGTCCTGCGCTCCCGCGATGTCCTCCCTGCAGTGTCCCCGGCAATGTCCTCCAGCCGATGCCGGCATCTGTCTTCCGGGTTCCATTCCCTGCAACGTCAGGACGTACGGGGACGGAACTGGTGGGAAATTTGAAAATTGTAGACGTGAAATTCACTAAATACACTAAAATCACATAGTATAACATTACTGTATCAAACCATTTCACATACATTTTGTCTCGAGTGCTTTGTCCTGTGCCCTGCCTGCATTTTTACTGTTCTTTCTGCCTGGAAACTGAGAAATGTCCATGGCGTCCAAAAAGCGTCCCTTTAGGTCAAAAGCGGTTTTAGACTGGCTAGAGATCAGCGATAGTAAATTAGAACTACTTGCAGAATTGAGTGATAATGATTTGTGGGGAAATTTGTCATCAGACACTGAAAACGATTTTGCGACTTTGCTCAGTGATGTGCGAACTTGGCGCTCTATTTCAAATTTCAGTGTTTTTGGTTTGATTATATTATTGAATTAAATTTATTCTTATATTATTATTTTTTATGATTATTTATTAAATGATAATTTATGATTTCGTGTTTCAAGTTTTATCATACCCGGGATGTTTGCTAGACTCTTGTTCGGACAGATTTCAGTGAGTTATTCTTAAAAATTACAGGCCTACAATAAAAAAACTACATATTTCCAAGCAAAAAATGTACCACTATGAGCACAGAAATATGGACATAATCAGACCGCTAGGGAGGTTAAAGAAATGTTTTAAACATGGGTGAAAGTTATATAAATCTTAAGTTAAAACCTTGACAAATAGACTTAATAGTACTGCAGTGTATTCTTTCAGTTTTATGATTAACTTAGTAAATGATTATGATCCAAGAAGAAACCAATTTCTTTCCACCACAGATTTTTATTTACATTAGGAAAGCCATGTTGATGCTGACAAGTTATATTTCATATCAGCAAAGATCAAACTTTGCTGCAATAGAGCATATTTTTGTGGCTGGGAATGCCTGTTAGTGAAGGACATCAGTGATTAGCAACACTGTCTAACGCTATAGACATAACACGTCTACAGTATTCTCTAAGAATCTTATTTAAAAGAAGAGGAAATTAATATGTGCATAAAAACATAGGGGTTGATTTACTAAAAGCAAATAGACTGTGCACTTTGCAAAGTGCAATGGCACTCTGCAAGTGCAGTTGCTCCAGAGCTTAGTAAATGTACAAAAGCTCTGCTGGCTTCCGTCATCCAATCACATGTAAGCAAAAACGCTGTTTTTCTCTATTTTCCTTGCACGTGATAGGATACTCCTTGCAAAGTGAAGCTTTACTTCATTTACTAAGCTCTGGAGCAACTGCACTTGCAGAGTGCACAGTATATTTGCCTTTAGTAAATCAACCCCATAGAGTTCAAAGATAAAGTACAATGAACTAAATGACACCTGAGTAGTAGTATGTACCTAGTGCTTTAAAGTGACACTAAACTCACTTTTTTAAAAAATAAAATAAATGCAATATGTCTAAATATAAGGAGAATGCACCTTCTATCGCTCTCTTCCTTTGTTTCATCTCTCAAATGCATGCTTTTTTCTGCAATGATCTGACCCCCTTGTGTATGTGGACATAGCAACCCTTTCCTGGTCACCCCTGAGATGGATTACGCAATTATGCATCATCTATATGGGAATTGTAGTAGAGCAGAACATGTGACCAGAAATAACAGTGCTGCTCTGTCTACAGTAGTAGTGGTTAGGTGCATTAGTGGAGGATGGGGAGTATGCACAGGACAAAAAAGAAATCTGATAACAATTTTAAGTCCTGGTTCACACTACAGCGATTTTCCAGTGGCTTACAACATTCTAGCAACATGTATAATCTCACGTGAAGTGCAAACATATAGATTTCAATGATGCTGTCTTAATCAGCACGACTTGAGTCACTGCGACAGAGAAAATCTACTTCGTGCAATACTTTTGGCTGATACTTGTGCTGCGCGACTCCCATAGACTTAAATGTAAAATTGCCAGGAAATTCTATATTTGTTTTAATTGCAGTGACTTTGCTGAGACTTCTGAGGCAGTGGTTTTTTTAACCCTCACCTCTCCTCCCTGGTCATCCCTGCTGCCTAAAAACTTCATCCCTAGCACATATCATTCACACCTGAGCATAGCACAAACTTACGTTCCCGCTCATTTTTTTTGTGTGCGTGTTTTTCATGTGTAAACATGCATCAGGTATAGGGCAGCATGACTGGGCTGCACTACACTTGACAACCCCCTCAAAGTAGTTCAAGAACCTTTTCACTTGTGGAGCGTCTCTCATTCTGGCAGCAAAACACTTGTTTGCTAACTGCAAATGGGGTGTCAGTAACAATTGGCCTGCATTCACATATGTGCGTTTCCAAATGCGTGAAACACGCGGGAAATGAGTATCACGCATACTTTGCCGTGCATTGAAAAAATGTGTAGCAATGCCCCCAAATGTGCATCACGCTCACCATGCCATTTCAGCTGTGTTCACATCTGCACATTTCTAAATGCACGCCAACCCACAAGAACACACGCTTTGCCATGCATTTAAAAAATGCGCAGCAACACACATCATGCTTGCATCACTATTCATTTGCATCTGTACATTCCTGGACACACAACAGCCTGCATGCTTTGTCATGCGTTTTGAAAACGCGTGGCAACACGCATCATTCTTGCATTACCATTTGTTCGCAACTGCGTGTTTCTGAGCACACGGCAACTTGCAAGAAAGCGCATGCCTTGTCATGCATTTCCAAAATGTGCGGCAACATGTATTGCGCTTGCATCACCACTTGATAGCATCTGCACGTTTCCGAATGCACACCAACCTGCAAAAAAAGTAAGTTTTCCATGCATTTTGAAAATGTGTGGCAACACGCGTCACACTTCATTTACAAATCATTTGCCCATTTTCGAATGTACGACAACCCACAAGTAACGGAACACTTTGCAGTGTGCTTTGAAAACATGTGGCAACGTGCCTCACGCTTGCGTTACCATTTAGAGACACACTTTGCCATGCGTTTCAAAAATGCGTTACCATTTATTTGCATCTGCGCATTTCCAACTGTTCAGAAACCTGCACAAAAACCACTTGTTTTGCTGCACGTTTTGGAGATGCGTATCACGCATGCCTTGTCATTATGACAAGGCAACTGCGATGCATGTTTGCAGCGCATTTCTGAAATGCATGGCAAAGCATGCGTTTTCTGTGTAGGTTTCCGCACATTCGGAAACTTGCATCTTTCAATGCAGCCTAATTGTTTATGACTCCCCAATCACTGTTAGCAGACACGCACTTAAAAAACGTGGCACTCCCTGACTGAAAAGGTTCTTGAGTTACTTTGGGTCATTTGTCACACACAGGGTGTGGGCAACGCATGTTTATGGTTGAAAAATGCGCAAAAAATGCAAGCGGGAACATGCATTTCTGCTATACTTAGGCATAAATAGAATATGCTTGGCAGGAAGTTTTTAGGCAGCAAGGATGACCAGGGAGGAGAGATGAGGATTAAAAAGAACACTGATCCATCAAAGTTGCAGAGGAATGCTTCTTATCAGTAAAGTTGCTTTAAAATCGCTTTGAATTGGCACCATGTGGCAGGGAAATTGTACAGCAAAATCACCTGGAAGTCAAGGCGACTTTCATGTCGTGTTAGTGTGAACCAGTGCTAAGAGACTTTTAAAACAAACAAATAAACAAAAGAGCTATAGTATACTTGGTATTTTAGAGCAATTCATGTCAATTTGAATTTGAGGGAAGGTCGCTGCTAAAGGTGAAAAATAATATAAGGACATAATAACTATAAGGACACCAGAACTATAGCAATATCCAATCACCAACATTCACATTCAGTTCATTTATTAATGAATTATGTACTGTAATAATTAGGTATTAGATCAGTGTTTCTCAACCTTTTTGCCTTCAAGGAACCCTTAGCAAAAAGTCTGAGATAATCTGAAAATCAATCCTTTAAAGTCAGAGATATTAAATATTAATGCTCCGAATATAGAGAAGCAGACCTTACAGATAGTTTTTCCCTTCGTATGGAGGGAAAAAGAACTAAGCTACTTAGGAATAAAGTGAATCCCTTCTTTAACCTCCTCGGCGGTATGATTCTTTCCGATTTTATGTGCTGAAAGTGGTACCATTTTTTTGCATGGAAATATGTAGTTTTTTATTGTAGGCTGTGATTTTTAGGAATAACTCACTGAAATCTGTACGAACAAGAGTCTAGTAAACATTCCGGATATGATAAAACTTGAAACACGAAATCATAAATTATAATTTAATAAATAATCATAAAAAATAATAATATAATAATATTAAATTTAATTCAATAATATAATCAAACCAAAAACACTAAAATTTGAAATACAGAGGCAAATTCGCACATCGCTGAGCAAAGTCGCAAAATCGTTTTCAGTGTCTGATGACGAATTTCCCCACGAATCATTATCACTCAATTCTGCAAGTGGTTCTGATTTACTATCGCTGTTCTAAAACCGCTTTTGACGTAAAGGGACGCTTTTTGGATGCCATGGACTTTTCTAAGTTTCCAGGCAGAAAGAACAGTCAAAATGCAGGCAGGGCACAGGTCAAAGCACTAGGGACAAAATATATGTGAATGCATTGAAACAGCAATGACAGCAAAAATTACATTTTTTAAAAATTTCAAATTTCCCGCCAGTTCCGTCCCGACGTCACAGGGACCGGAACACGGAAGCCGGATGCCGGCATTGGCCGGAGGAGATGGCCGGGGACACTGCAGGGGACACATCGCGGGAGCGAAGGACAAGGTAAGTGCTGCAGGGACCCCCTGAGCAACGCCGCATGGTAAGCCCGAGTGTAGCTCGGGGTTACCGCTCTTGGTACTGAAATTTTACCCCGAGCTACACTCGGGAATACCGCTAAGGAGGTTACAGAATTTAAGGTAGATTATATTCCATTAATTAATGGGATAAAGTATGAACCGAGAAAACATTTCAATAGGATCGCTTTCCTGTATTGGTTGTATACATATGGTAAAGATGGTGATAGTACCAAACACTCTGTATAAATTTCATATGCTGCCAATTTATCTACTGGGGACATTTTTTGAGACTATAAAAAAGTGATACTCAGATATACTGTATAATATCTAGATCTGTTTCTCCATCATTTTTGGAGAAGTGGGAAAAGGAGCTTGGAACTAAATTAAATTAACACATGGTGCTGTGGATATGAATATAGTAGAAATGAATTATAAACGTTTAGTAAGATGGTATATTTCACCTAGTGTGGCACATAAACAACGATCAGAGAGTTCACCATTATGTTGGAGGGGGTGTGGGATGAAAGGAAAAATAGCACATACTGTATATGGTGGGATTGCCCCAAAATACAGGAGTTTTGGCAAGGAATAATACAACAAATACAGGAGATATTGGGGATTAGTATATTGAAAGACCCTTGGGTCTGTTTATTTCATAACTCTGAGTTTACAGTGAAACAATATAAGAATATGATGATATTTCACTTAATAAATGCAGTTAAAGCAGTGGTTCTCAACCTATCTAATGCCGCGACCCCTTAATACAGTTCCTCATGTTGTGCTGACCCCCAACCATAAAATTATTTTCGTTGCTACTTCATAACTGTAATTTTGCAGTGGGAGGAATAGTGTCCCATCACTGATGTCAATGGGAGGAATAGTGCCCCATCATTGGTGTCAGTGGGAGGAATAGTGCCCCATCATAGGTGTCAGTGGGAGGATAGAGGAGCGGTGTCTCGGTTCCTAAGGCCATCGGAAATATGTGTTTTCCGATGGTCTTAGGCGACCCCTGTGAAAGTGTCGTTCGACCCCCAAAGGGGTCGCGACCCCCAGGTTGAGAACCGCTGAGTTAAAGGATTGATCCCTAGATTCTGGCAGGCACAGGAGACCCCAAAAATAAAAGATTGGATACATAAAGTGAAGTTCACATACAGGATGGAGGAACTATACTATATTGGAAGGGATAAAACTGAAAAATTTAAAAAAACATGAGAAAGATGGGATTTTAAAACATCATAAAGATATCTAGAATTGGTCAGAGCGTAAAGGATGGGAAGAGATAATGAAAGGAATGATGGTTTTTGTAGAAAGGAAAGAATTAAGAAGAAGGAGAAGAAGGGGTGAAGATAGACAGAAGGAGTAAATAAAGAAACAAGAAGAAAAAAAAAAGGAAAATAGTTGGAGAAATGGGAGGAATCTGCCGGGGGAGGGGAAGGGAGTATGTAAAACTTGTTTTGGAAAATGTGTGTTTGTAATATTTGGAATAATGCTGGATTTGTAATATAAATTTAATAAAAATATAATTTAAAAAAAATCTGAGATCTGGCGGAACCCCTGAAATAGTTTTCAGATCTATAGCTTATGGAACATTGGTGTGATCAGCAAGCTGTTAATATACTGTAACAATAGTTATTTTAAGAGATAGCAATAAATAATAGAATAAATATTAAAACTTACTTCCTTAACGTGACACTTGGGCTGACTTTTTTCTGCATAGATGCTCAATTCTGGATCAAAGTTGGGATATGCACACATGAATTTCATCTTCAACTGAAGTTAAACAGGGGTGTCACCAGGACAGAGCACAGGGGTCAGCAGGTCAGGGCACAGGGGTGTCACTAGGGCAGAGCACAGGGGGGTCAGCAGGTCAGGGCACAGGGGTAAAACCAGGTCAGAACACAGGGGTGTCACCAGGGCAGAGCACAAGGGGTCACTAGGTCAGAACGCAAGGGGTGTCACCAGGGCAGAGCACAGGGGGTCACCAGGTCAAAACACAGGGGTGTCACCAGGGCAGAGCACAGGGGATCACCAAGTAAGAACACAGGGGTGTCACCAGGTCAGGGCACCGGGGTGTCACCAGGGCAGAGCACAGGGGTCTCACTAGGTCAGTGCACTGGGGGGTCACCAGGTCAAAACACGGGGTTCACCAGGTCAGGGCACATGGGTGTCACCAGGACAAGAGCACAGGGAAGTCACCAGGTCAGGGAACAGGGGGGTCACCAGGGCAGAGCACAGGGGGTTCATCAGGTCAGAACACAGGGGTGTCACAAGGACAGAGCACAGTGGTGTCACTAAAACAGAGAATAGGGGAGTCAACAGGTCAGGGCGCAGGAGAGTCACCAGGTCAGGGTACAGGAGAGTCACCAGGTCAGGGCACAGGGGTGTCACTAGGACAGAGCACAGAGTGGTTACCAGGGCAGAACACAGGGGTCACCAGGGCAGAGCAGAGGGGAGTCACCAGGTCAGGGCACAGGGGAGTCACCAAGTCAGGGTACAGGAGGTTCACCAGGTCAGGGCAAAGCACAAAACATGGTCACCAGGGCAAAACACATGGGGGGGTCACCAGGTCAGAGCACAGGGGAGTCACCAGGGCAAAGCACAGGAGGGTCACCAGGGCAGAGCATAGGGGGTTCACTAGTTCAAGGCACAGGGATGGAACCAGGGCAAAGCACAGGGGGGTCACCAGGTCAGGGCACAGGGGGTCTGTAGTAATACTTAATTTCTTGAACTTGCAGAGCTGCTCAGGCTCAGTGCGCTGATCCCTGCCAACTCTCCTCTCTATTCCATGCCAGGTGATGTCAAATGCCTGGGATGGACAGAAGAGGAGAGCTGCTGGGGATCAGTGGAATACATTCAGGATTAGAGGGAGTACAGGTAGTGTATGCTGTACCCAGCTCACCTTGCTACAATATTCCACACCTCCTTAAATCAATAGCTGCTAATGAGGGAGGGAGACATGTTGCACGCTCTCCTCTTGTCCTGCTCTGCCCTTAGCAGTGATGTCACAGCAGCTGGGACTACAGGGGAGGCATGGGGTATCAGTGCACCACAGGGAGGCATGGGGTATCAGTGCACCCTTGCAGTACTCACTGTTGGTGAAAATAGAATTCACCATTGGGAGGATATACATCCGCCACAGTGGTGCTGCCCGGTTGAGAAACACTGTATTAGATGCTACAGAGGCAAGCTATAAAGTGAACCTGTTGCTTTGCTCAGCATAGGCAAAGCACAGGTTCATTCATGAGGATAAAGAAAATGAAAGCAGTTATAAACAATTCTTAGATGTGGTGGCTGCATGTGTTTACTTTTTTCCCCCTTTATTTTAACCCATTAATCCAACCAGTAAGTTCCTTTAATAGACCAAGCTATCCAGCAAAAGTGTCAGTGAATTGAGATAGACCATTTACCACTGACAGGGGTACTTACAATAGTCAGCTTTTATTTATTTATGTAAATCTTTATCACAAAAAAGGGAAAAAATTGTACTTGTTTAAAAATGTAAATTTGTTAGTCCTTGAAAATATGCTGGTGCATTTGCTGCTACCCTCTCCACAGGTTGCCAATAGTTCTGTCTAACAGTGCCTCCATCCAGAGTGGAAACACTGTAAGATAGGAAAGGTGTTACTTCCTGGATCACCAGGTGAAACTGAAGGCAAACAAACTGAGCAAAGAAAACTACTGCAGCCACCACATCTAAGGATTGGTAAACTCTGGTTTCTCTATGTGTGTGTTCACATATGTGCATTTTATAAATTGTAGTCTCTATCATTTTCATGTACTTCTTCCATCTGAAGCACCTGGTTGATCCTGCCAATCATCTTTCTTCCAAAAGTACCAAAGCTGATCTGTGCTTGCATGGTCAGTTTGCATCCTTTAGCTGGCTATTCATAGGTACAGGGCACTGTGCAGACACACAGCATGCCTACATTGGGTAATTTCTTCCGTCACCATGCCCCCTGACCAATCACAGCCTTCCTCTGCCACACATCCACTCCTAGGCACAGCCATCCTCTTGAACATGCCCACTGCTCAGGCACAGCCTGCCTCTTGCCTCAGGCTGAACAGACTATGTAATACAGACACAATGCAGGTCTGCACAGTGTGCTGTAACCCCACCCTCCACTATCAGGAAGAAGAGATGTATGGTCACACGACAGAAACAAACCACTATTGGGCATAATTACAAAGCAGTAAATGTGACTTTCACAAACATTTACTAGTGCTGAATCACTTAATTGTAATTTAAACACATGAACCTCAAAGATTTTACCAACCAAGACTGATTTATTGGAAATATAAAAGGTAATACATGACAATGCCAAAAAGAACACTTTGGCATGCCAGAGTATCAAAAACGACAGTAATACAAAACAAAGCAAGGTCCAACGATACACAACAGCGTTGGGAAAAGGATCTAACAAGAATCTGGAAAATTTACCTGCAGCAATTGTTTGGTGAAATGTCAGATTCACTGCTTTATAAACACGCTAAATTATACTGTTTCAATAAAAATTACATTGATGACATGTGCATATAAAAGCAGATCAAAACATAGATCAAAACTAACAGGAACTTAGTTTAAGGAATATAAGATTTCTGGACGGTCTCCACCATGGTGCAAATGCACCTGCTGGATGCAAGATGTATGACTGTATTAGGAATGACCATCCTGGTATAAAATGACCCATATCCAATGTTAAGCAATCAAGACATCATCAAACGGGGTAGGAGGAGAAGAAAGAAAATGGATGAAAGTGTTAGAAATTCTGTATATAAGCATACAGAACAGACAGTCCATATGTGTTTTTCGGCTTCACTGCAACAAGGAAACAGGAAACTTTATTCAGAGAAAAGAAATAGAGTATACCATAGATGTAGCTACAAACATAAACATTGCCATCTACTGGTTGAAGAGTATATCTCTACTGAATACTGTTGTAGTCGTCGCACAAAATACATGAACATTGTATTCCAACAGAAAGCCATGGATTATACTAATAGATTGACCGCATGGTGTACTCTACCTGATTGCTGTACTCTACTTAATAGCTTATCAAATGCTCCACTTTATTACTGTAAAAGCAGATTATTAGTAATTTGGTATTTATACCCATGTGCTGTTTATTGGTTTACTTTATACATTTCAACATTTTCTGTAAATAAATGTGGAAGATACAGTATATATTACATTGGTCAAAAATAAATACACTTTTTCTCATTAATTCGGATGGTAAATAGATATGACTGCAATGAACAAAATGCAAACTTTGACCCCAAAAACATTAATAAATGATCGCAGTATTATTCTGACAATTTAATTGTAACAATCCCGTCTACACATACAGTATATGCAGTGAGCCTGCTTGGTACAGGGAAGGAAAAGCAGATCATTCATTTTATCTCTAGTTATTGTGTTTTAATATGAAAAAAACAAGGATAAAGTTCTAACTGACACCATACCTGTTTTTGCATGTGTTATAATCTGAAGCCATGAACTTTTTAGACAGGGTTGTAAATTGTGAGACACGTATTTTCCAGAACTGGTCATTTGGGTAGGAGGTGAGGATATCAAGAAAATCAAGTTTTACCAGAACATAAGATAGGAGGTTGCATTAAAGGGGGGGTTGTTAGTCAATCATAAACAACAAAACATATTAAGTACCATCAAATGCCTGGAAGACCTTAGAGCTGATATAGCTATTTCTGAAATTATAGGAGGAACTGTAGGTCGGGGACATAGTTGTATGTTAACGGAACTTGTCAGGATGGAAATAGGGGAGCTGTCATCACTGGCTTCACTTATATTTGAGTGCTCTGGGGCTGCCATCCCCATACTTTCCTTACCACCTACTGACCTAGAACCAGCATGTATCCATTGATGTGAGAGGACACCTGATCTTCACATGCTTTGTTTTTGATCAGCGACAAATAACAAGAATATGCATTTTAGCAAATTGGTGTGATATGCTCAAACATTAATCTGAAATTCTCCTTAATAAATATATGGATTTTCTGTTAGATTTTGCTATAAGCACTGATCATTCATTAACCTCCCTAGCGGTCTGATTATGTCCATATTTCTGTGCTGAAAGTGGTACATTTTTTTGTATGGAAATATATATTTTTTTATTGTAGGCCTGTAATTTTTAGGAATAACTCACTGAAATCTGTCTGAACAAGAGTCTAGTAAACATTCCGGATATGATAAAACTTGAAACACGAAATCATAAATTATAATTTAATAAATAATCATAAAAATAATAATATAATAATAATACATTTAATTCAATAATATAATCAAACCAAAAACACTGACATTTTAAATATAGCGCCAAGTTCACACATCGATGAGCAAAGTCGCAAAATTATTTTCAGTGTCTGATAACGAATTTCCCCACGGATCATTATCACTCATTTCTGCAAGTGGTTCTGATTTACTATCGCTGTTCTCTAGCCGGTCTAAAACCGCTTTTGACCAAAAGGGACGCTTTTTGGACGCCATGGACTTTTCTAAGTTTCCAGGCAGAAAGAACAGTAAAAATACAGGCAGGGCACAGGACAAAGCACTCGGGACAGAATGTATGTGAAATGGTTTGATACAGAAATGTTTTACTATGTCAAATTCAGTTCTAAGAAAATGACAGTTTCAAAAAATGTTTAAATTTGCCGCTGTTCCCGCCACCGAACGTCCCGACGCTCGCAGGGACTGGAACATGGAACCCGGATACCGGCATCGGCCGGAGGAGATGGCCGGGGACGCTGCAGGGGACGCATCGCGGGAGCGAAGGACAAGGTAAGCACTGCAGGGAATCCCTGAGCAACGCCGCATGGTAAGCCCGAGTGTAGCTCGGGGTTACCGCTTTTGGTACTGAAACTTTACCCAGAACTACACTCGGAAATACCGCCAGGGAGGTTAAAGAAGAATTCCAGGTATGGATTTTTTATACATGGTTACAGCTTAGACCAATGTAACTATGCAAATGCCATACCTGGCTGATCCTCCTGGAAGCTGGAAATCACTGAAGCAGACTTCGCTACTCTAGTGATCTCCACTTGCTTCTCTGTCCCATGCCAAGTGGCTTCTCTGCTGCTTCCTGAACACAGGAGGTCTGCTGCTTTGCACAGGCTTTGCATTTTCTGAACCAATGCAAAACATTCCTTGAATGGATCAATGCAAAGCATTCTCTGAATGGCACCCATCCTGAATAGCTGACCTCCTGTGTTCAGAATGCAGCAGGACAGCTACTCGGCATGGGACCCAGGAGCTAACAGAGATTACTGGAGTAGCGTTGGTTACTTCAATAATTTCCAGCTCTCATGGGGATCGGCCAGGTATGGTATATGGATAGTTACATTGGTCCAGGCTGGAGCAAGGTAACTATGTACTATGTATAAAATATGTAACAGAACAAAAAGGTATTTTTTTTAGGCGCAAAGGTTAATAGGCTAGTATCAATACTACCAAACAAATATATAATCATCAAATTTTATTGTACAAAAAATTTATAAAACAAGAAAAAAGATCCTGTATAGTCAATTTCTCCCTATGAGACATAACAACTAGAAGCTGCAACCCTAAAAACATGTATTTTACAGTACTGATACAGTAGCACGTCTGAGGAAAGTACGCATGCATGTTTGGAAAAAACATTGTGGTTTGTTGTATCAAAGGAAAAGAACTGACGCTGTCAAATAGACGACAAGAATTATTACAAAATACACAAATCAATATATCAAGATTTTTAATATCAAAATGTTGGCATTTGCTTACAGCAAATTACCTTTAAAAGAGCCCCATCTATATGGGACAAATTGATACATAGCACCTATGAGAGCACAACCAGAGGAGACCTGTGTAAAATATCATGCATTCATGGATGAGAACATTCTAGATATTGTGGACTTTATTTGCAGGAAAAAATCTAACACTACCTGATAGTCAGAATACATTCCCCGACAATTTTTTAACTGCAAAACAAAGGGTGTGAATATACTTACTTCTATGCCTGTGCAGGGACTTCTATGTCGGCTAAACAAAGAGTGATGGAGACATATTTACAATCATGTGTATGCCATGGAGATTGGGGATATTTAGTCCCTCATAGACTTACATGTTGTAGAAATACACAAATACATAGTTCCTAAAGTAAAGATTTGTGGCCGTAGATGGGGTTCACCAGGGCACCTGTGGATTCGGAATAAAAGGATAAAATCTCCTAGATTGTAAGCTCCAAAGAGCAGGGCCCTCAATCCCCTCATGTTTTGCATTGTATTGGTATTGTTCTGTCACATGTTCTGTCCCCCTTTGTAATGTACAGGGCTGAGCAAACTATTGGCGCTTTATAAATACTGTATAATAATAATAATAATAAATATTATAATGTGAAGCAAGGTGCATTTACAAACTTTCTGCAACTGTACCCCAGGTCTCAATGAGATGACCAGTTTTGTGTCAAAGAACTTGAAAGTTGAGCAATACAGAATATGTACTGTATATTTACAGGTTTGATTCATAATATGCATAAATAGGTTGAATATTATCTATATATTTATTATACACTAAAGTGATGTTATGTATTTACAGCAAATTTGATATCACAGAAGGTCTTTGTGGGGTGCAACTATGGCCTGTTGGGTAATGTGTTCTAAGCACTGCATAGCCTTTCAGGCTTTTTGCTCAGGGGGCTTCTATGCCCTTTGGCTGATGCTGCAGTGTGTACGGCAGGGCGCTAGTGTCGGCAGTTCTTTTCCAACCTTGGTGGGGCTTTGTCTCAATTCCACTTCCCTGGGAAGGGTAGAAAGGGGTAATCACATCACTGACATCGTTGGGTGTGATGTCACTGGATGTGGGCATTTGCCACACTGGATGTGACATCACCCACAACCCGGAAGTGATGAAGAGATGAAGGAGGAGGGTTCTTCCGCTTCCTTTCCCGGTGGAAGTAGAGCAATGGGCGCTGTTGTAAGAGAAACACCTGATATCTATTGGCCTAAATGGTCATGTGATTTCTAGTCTCACATGGTCACAAACTTTATATTAGAGGCCATTTTGGAAATGTGCACATATGCTGTGTTGAGAGAAACCCTGATACCATCTGGCTAAATCAGACTGTGATGCTATGGGTAGGTGACACATACTTTTGGCATGTTGCAATAGAAGGGCCATTAGATGATACTTGCTAATTTTATGACTCCCCAGCTTTACTGAATCTTTACATTTCCCATTTATGAAAATATTGTAATGCCATGCAGCTACTAGCTGCATGTCCTTTGTTTTCCCTCTGGGCCCCGAGGACAATTCTGAGTCCTCATGAATCGAATGTTTATTAAGGTATTCTGACTAATTGTCTAAATGGGGCAAAATACGACAGACTAGCATTTTATTTGATTACCTCCCACAGTGACCTACAGGGACCACTCAGGCATCCCTTTAGGTGTACCCCTGCCTTTCTGGGTGGTGGTGAACCCCACAGGAGAGACTGACAGTGTATGAATGTTTTTAACATATATGGCTGACTAAGCTTGAAACTCTGTATTCTTTATGAAGGTGTATAAGGTATCTTATACACCTTACATGCATGTGATAGATTTAGAGAGATTTGGATGTATGTTTGAACATTGCAGATATCCACTCTATCCCCTGAGGAAGAGTTTATTGAAATGCATTGGGTCATCCACAAGATTAAAGTCATACTATACTAGATCTGTTGGTATTTATGATGTCATGTGGAATATAGAATATTGAGATATATACACATCCTGTATGAGGACCAAATATTTTTGTCAGTGTTTAATGTCTTTTATGTTGTTTTACAAATTATTGAACAATAACATTTCATGATTTTATCTATTTTTTTGGTGCTGTGGATACTAACCTATTAATGATCACAACCAAAAAATCCCTCCACATATAGAATTGTTTTGTTAGCTATGCCTTGTGGGATCTTGGCACACTTTTCCCTATTTATGGTACTTTATATATAAAATATACATACTTGGAATTCTTCTATGAAGTGCATCTCTCATATGAGTACACAAGTGAGAGATACAGAGGCTGCCATTGTGGACCTCTCTTTATGAAACTGTTAGTGGCTTGTCTGTCATTCTGGCGCTTTGGCTTCAATATTCTCTGAGTCACAGATTGAAAACATGTATAAAGATAAAGCATTTTGATTTGACAATCACTTTCTTGACTTGCAAGCTTGTGATTCAGATGTTGCTGAAAACACTGAATTAGCATTGGCAGCCAAGCAACAAGTATTTTTAGATGAAGAAAAGCACGTTCCATACTTCTCTCATAACAGGTGTAGGTTAGGCATCTGATAAGACATGGTTTTATTTATTTGTTTAGCATTTTTGAATCAACTAGCAAGACATAACAAAGATTAGACATTAAGAAATATGATTTTCTTTGTGTTCCTTTACCATTTAACTTTCAAAATGAGAAATTTCAGGAGTTTCCACTGTACTTTGCTACTACAAATTTTCACCTCGATCAATGCAGATCAAGCCACTTACATTTTTCACTTGTTTTTAATTTATACTGTGGCACTTTCAAAGTGTATGAAATAAAAAGTATGCATACTGTATGTGTGATAAAGTGTTTGTTACCCCAATATTTTATATTCCTGATATGTATCTGTATTACTATGTACTTAGGTATTCTTTGTTTTCTGTGTATTGCTGCCTTTGATCCTGCCACTCCTCCTGGTTTCCTTTTGTAGACTGAGCGTGCCAGGGCAGAAGTATATCCATCCCAGAGTGGTCAGTTTTCTTCATTGCATTCTACTGGGGAACACAGCATGCCTGTAATCCAGTAGTCAGACTTGTGCTGACATCGCCCCACCCAAACACACACACAAACCTCTTCACTGGGAAGATGTGTGTACTACTGTTTCTCAGCCTCCTACTGACACGGCCCATGAAGTCTCCACTCCCACCTCTCTAAGCCCCTAATGCAGCTGAGAAAAGAAGTCATGTGATTAATTAAAACAACAGGAAACAAGGGTTCACATATATTTTAAGTCATAAATATTTCATATAAAGCTTTAGTATTTTCAGATTAGCATTCACTTTAAAACTGAAAAAAAAGTCGTTCCAAGCAATAAAAGTACAGGTTAACAGCAATGCTGCCCTTGCCAGTTGTGTAGCAGCCCATAGAAAAGATTACATTTCTCTCAGTGGGGATGTTCCTGAGTGAACGAGAAGACAGAGATGAACTCATTAATTAATCAGCAGGTTGAGAGGCCCCATGCTTTTAGCATATAGTGCTTCCTCTGCGGGCTACAAACTTCTTAAAGGTTCTTATTTGTTCCTACTGGAATCTGAATTGAAATCATTAGAGTCAGGTCACATACCGGTAGTTCTGGTGTATTATCTCTGTCAATTAAATTACAGCCAAAACAGTAAAAAAAATATATAAAAGCAAATAAAAACTTCATTTCAGGAATAAAAATATTATAAAACTACAGGAGTGGTGACAGTGAACTCCCTACAGCAGCTTTTCTCAAACTTTTTAACTCTGAGGAACCCTTGAAATAACTTTTCGGTCTCAGGAAGCCCCTGATAATAATGACTATATCTACAACTCACTGTATGTTAGCATGATGGTCATTAAGAATAATCCTTCTTACGTAGGTGGTCAGTGGAAAGAATCCCCTCCTGCAGAGAGCTAAAAAGATCATTGGTGCCAGTAGTAATTTATATGAGGGGAAGAAATTGCTCATTGTTTAAGGGACCCCAAGCAACATCTGGAGAAACCTTAAGATTGCAGGGAATCTTGTTTGAGAAAGGCTGACTAGAGACAGCAGCAGAAAGTATGCGGGAGCTGGGAGGAGGTGCAGGCTGTGCTCTTGGGGGCGAGGGAAGGAGGAGGGGAGGGAGAATTGGGGAATGTGTTCTAGGAGAGAGAAATTTGGGGGGATTTGTGCTAAGAGGGGAGATTTGTGCTGGGAGGGGGGATTATGGAGAATTTATGCTAGGCGGGGGTAAAGGGGGGGGGGATTTGTGCTGGGGGGAGGGATTGCAGGGATTTGTGCTAAGAGGGGAAATTTGGGGTGGGGCAAAAATTGTGCTCTGAGGGGGGACTTGTACTGGGAGGAGGGGTGGGGGGATTTTTTTTGCATTGCTGCTTGGGTTGAATTCTTGCAGAGGGAGTTTATGCTTGGGGGGGGGGGGGGGGGCGAACGTGCAGATTGGTGCTGGATTTTTTGGGGGAAGAAGGGAGGGGATTTTTGTTTTTTGTTGAGATATGAAAATCGCACAACATACATTGTTGATTGGGGAGAATTATGGCTTGCAGAGGGAACTTATGCTTAGGGGAGGGGGGAGGGCGAGCGTGCAGATTAGTGCTGGATTGTTTTGGGGGGAAGGAAGGGGATTTTTGCTGAGACATGAAGATCACATCATCATCCAGCAATGATGTCAGTCATGTAACTGTTGTCACTGGCTGGGCTCAAAGAAGCATGTGTTGTATGCACTGTTGATGTGAAGTATAATGTAGTCATCCATCACTGTCCACTGATGTTAGCTGAATGTAGGAACTCTCCATGTTGCTTTTCCAGTCCTCTTGCTCTGTTTTGTGAAGTTGGGATATTCCAAACTTGATGGAGCTGAATACTTCAATTCAAAAGATGCAGAGTAGAGTGCAGGAACCAGAACCACAGAGAACAGCGGCACTGTTACTAATGAAGGGCACAGTGGACGATCATACTGTATAACTTGTATCATACATTTACCTCCCTAACATTTGCATAGAAACATTTTTTTAAATTCTGCTTTTAGACCATTGCTGACATGACATTTTTATCTGCTTACTTGTCCATAGTAGCATCATGGTACCCTGAATTCTAAAAATACTTCTATCTACCTAACGTTTTGAAAGCCAGGTCTAATCTGAAAATAATGTGGCCAAGAAGAAAAGAAAGTCCAAAAGGGATTTCATAATAACATGGCTGTGGCCACATCTAGTTTTTATGGATTTGTTAATAATGGGTATAAGATTAAAAAATTCAGATCCAAAACATTTTCTCCTACAGTAATCATGAAGTGCGGTGACAAATAATTTTCATGATGTAAAGACAGACATTTGGGATGCAGTTATTGATGTATCATTGTACAGCTGTTTTAACTATGCTCCAAATGTCACTATAGAGATCAATAAGCTCTATGGTAACTTTAGGAGTCCAAGCATCATTTTCCATTCAGGGACCCCATTCGCTCTTTGTTTGCAGGTTCAGTTTGTCCTGCTGCATCACATTCCACTTTACTGAAGAGAGGTTCCACTGCTATAGAGCAGACTCTAAAGTGGAGAGTCTGAAAAGTAGTTTGCATAACACTGTTACTGGTTGGCATTAGGTACTGAGGAGAGATAGAGACTCAGTAGCAAAAGTGTCTAGGGTGCATAATAAAGAAAATCTGTCCCAGATAAAAGGTTTGATGAATTGTAATATTTAGAAAATTTACAATAAACAAACTTTTGTTCTTCAAGGGTGGCCACGGGCCAGAAGATATGTTAAAACATCAATTGTTAGAAAAAGTGTATACTACTGAACTATTCCTTGGGCGTAGCTTATTTGTTCATTATATCCTTCCAGTATACAGTTTTCTATAAATTTTAAAAGATTAATTCTACTATTGCTTGCCAACAACTTCACACAGGTCTGTTCCATTTACTAATAATATTGTATTACCTACTGTACATCTAATTGGTATAAAGCATGTACTAAATTCATATGTGGTACTACCGCATGAATTTCTAATGGAGATTATCGCATCTTTTGTAAACTACACAGATCATCTAGCATAAAAATATTAAATTAGCTGACTTTGTTTTGCATGAGTTTTTTTAGCCCAAGTTAGATAAATAGTTGTTTTAACCTATGTGTTACAGACAAGAGAATGTGATGAATAGACCTGATAATCGCTGCAGGAAATCCTTCTTTAGAAACTGCATGTTAGATTTCTAAATAGAGGAAACCAAGAAGACCATAGCATTTATCAAGGTTTTAAATGAAATGCTGGAACAACAGCCATTTATGGAAAAATAAGCACTTTATGGTAGATGAATATTTACCATATCAGAAAGTTTTATCATTAAAATACTGTAGGTGTGAACTGAAAAATAATTAAACTTACATATTGCTAATTGGAACTAAATCTTCCCATTAAAAATGGCCAAGTCCAACCTATAAAGGGGACTAAGATTGGGCAGATGTTGGTGCCAAATTGTACAGTTCCCAGCCCCCACTTCTTTTCAGATAGGACAAACTCTTCACCATATTTAGTCCTTCTTGTGAGCTGGGGCGGACTTACCATTTGGAAACTTGGGCACTGCCTGAGGGCCCGGGGTCAGTAGGGGGCCTTGGGTCAGTAGGGGGCCCCATGAGATGCCCCTGGTACCTTTTTCATAGGCTTTTTTGAGTTTGGGCAAGGACACAGGGGTCCCATGATCCCCTATTGCCCAGGGGCCCAATGAGTTGTCAGTCCGCCCCTGCTTTTTTTTCCCCTTCTTTGAGAATAAAGGAATGTCCACACACAAATGCATTTTTCTAAATTTACTGTAACTTTTCTGTGACATATCACATTGGCATACTATCAGAAACTTCGGCTTGGAATGCCACATCCACAGTTAGACATTCTGTAGTAGTAATTTCAGAGCAGAGCGCAGGTACCCATCTTTAAACCCTTTTCCCTGTACACCTCTATTCCTCTCCTTGGGAGCACCACAGAGTTTGGACCACTTTTCCATATATACAAAGTCCTCAGCATTTAGCTTCCATCGCCAAGTCATTGAACCTCAAGTTAAGGATCAAAGGGGGATCAAGGTGCTCTTGTTAATATACCAGTCACTTCCCAATATCTTTTCCATAGCTCTGTCCAGCTGGGCACGCTCCCAGATGGCACTCTCACTCCCAGTCTTCACCACTGTTCACATAGAGGTCTCTGTCCAGGCCTCCAAGGCCATGTGCACCCCACTGCAGGACCTATAGAAGAAGGTCAGGGAAGACATGGCGACAATGGCAATTTCTCCCATGTTCTGTACCACTTCACCTGGGACTTTGGCCCTGAAAAAAGGCCCTTTAGATCAGCACTGCAAGAGACTACATCTTAGCAGCTTTGGGGTATCTCACTCCCATGCCCGGTCTACCAAGGGATCCTCCCACACTGGCATTTATATGAGGCTAAGGAGGGACTTTTCTAAAAAGGAAGCTTACACCTAATTACAATTTTAATGGAAACAAATGCATCTACAGTAGTTGCAGGCAAGCTAACTGCAACTGCCAACAACCCCCCCCCCCCCTCCCCACCACTTTGCAGATCCATTTCCTTGCCTTTTCCCATTCTCCTTTTATCTCTTATATTGTTTAACCAGCTTTGAATTCTGGGTTTATTAGATCCAGACACATGTTTATCTTTATACCTGCTAATAATCTGAACTCACCTGGAAACTACCTCAAGGCTAAATAGCCTCATTGTTAAGTACAGTCAATCAATGCTAACCTTTTCCTTCACTTTGATGTACTGTATGTACACATTTTCTGCTAAATGTATATTATGAAATATATATTCACCTTCACTTTTGTGAACATTGCCCTACAAAGTTGGACTGTAATGCTCCACTATATGTTTTGTGTTATGTATTCTTGAACTCTGCAATAAGAATATATAATTTAAAAAAATGACCAAATCCCCTTCCCTTCCCTGAGCAATGTGCAGATCATGTGCTCCAACTAGCCTTTTCTTGTAGTTGGTGTGTTCCTTCTCTCTGGCATATTTACTGGTCTCTTGGACTCTGCTACTATCTCTATTCATCTGGAATACTCCAGAGCAGTGACACAGTGATCTGTTGCCAACATGACTTGTAAAGGGAAAGATGACACAGCAACTGTGGCTGAACGGCAAGATGATGGTGCTTCCTCTGTGCAAATCAACAAGGGCCTAAACGTGCTGAGAAAGCCAAGGATGCAGCAGCAGAACTAAAAAATATGCACAGATACCTGCAAAGGGGAGAAATCACAATACTTTATAGCCTACATTATGCAAATTCCGACCCTGGTAATCTTTTTGAGACAGAGGGCCTATGGTGGGGCTGACCCACTATTCTGAGACACATAAACTGGGACTCTGAAGCCATCCTTTCCTGAGCAGGCACCTGCACACGCTGATACAGACTCCTTGCAATCTCACCAAGAACAAACTCTGTCCTGGCAAACATTACTAAATGTAATAGGTCTTTTGATCAAGTTAAAGGCAGAATAGGGGGTTTAGGAGAAGTAGTCTTTGTGCCTAGGCAGGACTTTCAGAAAATCAGAGAAAACACTGCTGCACTGGTGGGTAGAGCGAGCTATTGTATGTTAAGGAGAAAATGATGCCCCCGCTTAGGGATGAGATACTTATTCTTGAAACAAAGAAGTTCAGGATCAAATACGTTTTTTTGTAAATACTTGTGCATGATTATCCATTGCTGGTCTGGAATGCTTTAAACGTATCAAAGCATTTCTGTGGGGTGTTTTTTAAAGAAATTAATCCAATTAAGATCTACACGTTGGAGTGGCAGGCTTTGATGACCAGATAGATACATTAGATTGAGTGAGCATGCCTATCTTCTAACCAACATGCTGAGGCTAAATGGCTGGCAGTGCAAGAAACTTTGAAGTATTTATCCAGCTGTAAAGCAGACAAAAAGAGATTTCTTTTTTGCATGGGTGGTCTTTTGGATAGTATTGTGAAATTGATACAAACTGTAAAGTATATATGGGCCTTAATATCAGTCCAAGGAGGTGTGCTTAATGTTTTGTTTGTGATGTTCTAACAGAACTATCCCATTTCTATCATACTATACAAGTCTAAGATGCCCAAGCCTTTATCTGAAATCTGGAATTTTACAATGTGTAAACTTACCTAGGTTTTCCCAATGGCATGTCTTGTGACATAGATATCCTCCTGCAAACAATGACAAAAGACACTATTGCATTGATATTTAAGGATTATAAGAATCAATTGGACCCCAGCTCTTACAAACCAGCTCCCTGTTTTTTTTTTTAATTTATAGCAAAGGTATTAGCCAACAGAATGATAAAGTTAATTAGCCACTTTATCCATTCAGATCAGTCAGGCTTTTTGAAAATAGATCCACCTCAACTATCTAACAAGACTGTATATTAATATGCAAACACCAGAAGATAACCAGGGAAGTCTAGCATTACTACCGCTTGATGCAGCTAAAGCCTTCAATGGTGCAGAATGGGCATACCTATGGGACATGCTAAAGAGCTTCAGTTTTAGGAGGACCTATATCTCTTTGATAGAGACACCGTATTCCCATTGCTAGTTATTAAGAGGGGAGACTACATTCATAGAGTTTCAGAGATGTGGAAAAAAATAAGGGTGCTCCTTATTGTGCCTATTATTTGTATAGCCATTAAGCCATTGACAGCATTAACTCATTCTCATTGTGTGCTGACGTAAGGATGGGCCAGGAAAGAAAAATACGGTAAGTATAGATAACAATTTTCTGTATTCCTGGCCCACCTCATGTCAGCACACAATGAGTTGTGCTGATGTGAGGATAGGCCTGGAAAGGAAAATTACGGTAAGTGTGGATAACAATTTTTGGGGATTACCATAAATTGGAACAAATCAGCACTGATGTTGCTTGAAAACCCCTCTGACCAGAATTTATTATAAAAATGTACTATTGTGGTGGTTGAATCACTTATACATTCCGGTACCAACATACATAAAGCAATCTCTAGGCATAACCAGCTAAACATGGCTCCCAGGATTTGAGCTATTTCATCCAGTTTCACTGCACAAAACATTTGCAGACAGATCTATATGAAGCTCTAGAGCAGGGGTCTCCAAACTTTAAAAACAAAAGGCCAGTTTACTGTCCTTCAAACTTTAGGGGGGCCAGACTGTGGTCAGGGAGTAGAAAATATCCTGACTTGGGAGTAAACAATGCCCTATTAGTATTAGGGGGAGTAGTAGTGCCCCGTCTTTGGTGTTAGAGGGAGGGATGGTGCCCCATCATTGGTGTCAATGGTAGGAATAGTGCAACATCATTGGTGTCATTGGGCGGAATAGTCCCCTATTGTTGGTGTCAGTGACAAGAAATATACCCCACTGTTGCTGACAGTGGGGGAAATAATGCCCCAAAGGCCAGGTAAAAGCAAGCAAAGGGCCAGTTTGGAGACCACTGCTCTAGAGGATAATATGCTAGCTGTGTCTAATAAAATCCTGCCTATTTAAACTTTGATGCACAAGATATGGTGGAAAACTTGTCAACTGCAGAGAGTTATATTATATATCTCTTTCTGGAATATTCAAAATTTTATGGAACTCAAAAAGTCACAATATGGACATTGGTGGTAAAAATTTCAGGTTCAGGAAATACATCAATTAACCACTTGCCCTCTAGAGGATTTACACTCCCCCCTTTCTGACCAGGCCATTTTTTACGATATGGCGATGCGTTACTTTAACTGACAATTGCGCACTCATGCAACACTGCACTCAAATTAAATTTATGTCCTTTTTTCCCACAAATAGAGCTTTCTTCCGGTGGTATTTGATCACCTGTGCAGTTTTTATTTTTTGCGCTATTAAAAAAAAATACTGCCAATTTTGAGAAAAAAACAATTTTTTTAACTTTTTGCTATTAAACATGTCCAGTAAAAAAATGTAAAAACTCAAATTTCGTCATAAATTTAGGCCAAAATTTATTCTGCTACATGTCTTTGCTAAAAAAAATCCCAATATGTGTAAATTAATTGGTCTATATGAAAGTTATAGTGTCTACAAATGGTGGTATATACAGTGGAATTATAAAAAGAAAAAAAAATTAATACTAATAATGGCAGCGATTAGTGACTTATAGCAGGACTGTGGGACTGTGGCGGGCTTTTTGACACTGGGGGGGACTGACTAACTGTCACTGACATCCCCAGTGACAACAATACAGCGATCAGTCCTAATAAAAAGCACCGACACTGTACTAATGATACTGGGCAAGAAGGGGTTAACATCTGGGGCAATCTAAGGGTTAACTGTGTGCTGTTTCACTGTGTGCTCTGTATGTGTTTTACACTGTAAGCACAGCCATACAAAGCAGTGTGCAGGAGCTGACAGGGGAGAGGTCTGTATTGTATACATACAGGTCTCTCCTCCATCTGTGATTCTCTGTCCGGAGAATCACCGTCACCACCGTCCGGGACCTGGTGACTGACAGCTGAGGTCGTCAAATGCAAAATCACATATATATATATATATGTGTGATTTTGTGCACCCCTGCCGCCCTGTAGCAGTATTTTTTCTATAGGGCAGTGGGAAAGCGGTTAATGGAAAACAGAGAGCTGTCAACATTCAATTCATTGCAACAACAGTATGATATATCTGAAACTATACTGTATGGTTTCTCTTTATGCAGATTCATGATGCTTTTCAGGTGCAGGAAAAAGAGCAGACTGGGTAACTTAGCATGACACCAATATTTAATTTAGTTAGTCCAGGTTAGTCTATTAATAATAATAATAAAAGAAATAAAAGCTGATTGAAAGCCTGAAGCAGAAAAACCTAGCAACAAATGATGCAACAGATGATATTTTTTTCTATTGGATAATAAAAAAATGCCAAAGCTCAAAACTGGCTAAAAACGCAGTATTTATTTATGCTTATTTTTATTTATTTGTTTATTAATTTAAAATGTATTTATTAATTTTAACAGATGTGAATGGAGCCTGACTGTCCGACACAAGCTCTCTGCTCTGCCCCTCCAGTGCTCACTGAAGTGCCGGGCTGTGGAGGGGGCAGGAGGGGCTGGCTCAAGCTCCCAGCAGAATGCTAAGAGGCTGAGTCGGCTGCCAGTCCAGGCATTTGGTGGACTTTACAGTCGGAATCAATCCTGAACCTAGGCCGACTGACAGAACGAACTGCATTCCTGTAATCCATAGGAAAACACATTTTCTGTTGTTCAGAGGGTTTAGAACCTCCATCAGGTTTGCTATCTGTGTCCCTCTCAGGGAGATTTTCTCCTATTTCCTGCCCAGGCTACAGGTGTCAGGCACAACAGAACGTGAGGTAGCAATAGTGGTGTAGAACGTGAGGTGAAGTCTCAGTGGGACAAATAAACTGTTTAAAATCCAACAGTGGTTATTGCCCTTCAACAATCATTTGAAGACTTTATAGTTTTGTCCTCAAAGATAATAATGAACGCTAAGGTTGATTTAAATGCCTTTGGCGGACTCTCCAATCACCAGATGTAAATGTTACTAATGTTACTAAACTGTTACTAAAGGCAAAACTTTTTTTTCAGTTTTGGATAGAGTGGAGAGGGAGTATTATTATTATTATACAGTATTTATAAAGTACCAATAGTTCGCTCAGCGCTGTACATTACAAAGGGGGACAGAACATGTGACAGAACAACAACAATACAATGCAAAACATGAGGGGATTGAGGGCCCTGCTCTTTCGAGCTTACAATCTAGGAGGGAGGGGATGGTGGCACAGGCGGTTTAGCTGTGAGGGATGGGGTGGTAGGAAGAGTGGAGGAGGTTGGCAAGTTAGCAGGGGGTGGGGTAGGCTTCCCTGAAGAGGTGGGTTTTCAGAGTGCGCCTAAAGGAGAGGAGAGTAGGTGATAATCTGATGGGTTGGGGCAGGGAGTTCCAGAGGATGGGTGACACCCTGGAGAAGTCCTGGAGGCGGGCATGGGAGGAGGAGACCAGGGAACTAGAGAGAAGGAGGTCTTGTGAGGAGCGGAGTGTGCGTGCTGGGTGGTACTTGGATATTAGGTCAGTGATGTAGTACGGGGCAGTATGGTGGACGGCTTTGTACGTCAGTGTTAGGATTTTGAAATTGATCCGTTGCGCAATCAGAAGCCAGTGGAGGGATTGGCAGAGGGGGGTGGTGGAAACAGAGCGGTTGGAAAGGTGAATGAGTCTGGCAGCCGTATTCAGGATCGACTGAAGCGGGGATAGCCAGCAGCGAGGCAGGCCAGTAAGGAGGGAGTTGCAGTAATCGAGTTGTGATATGATGAGAGAGTGGATGAGCTGTTTAGTAGTTTCTGGGGTTAGGAACATGCGGATTTTGGCGATGTTGCGGAGGTGGAGTCTGCACAAGCTTGTTAAAGATTGGACTTGGGGCTGGAAGAATAGGTTGGAGTTCAGAATGACACCAAGTACTCTGGCCTGCGGGGCGGGTTTGATGGTGGCGTTGTTGGATGTGATGGAGAAGTCAATGGGGGGTGGTGTCCGGGCTGGGGGGGAAGACAAGAAACTCGGTTTTGGAGAGGTTCAGTTTAAGGAAGTGGAGCGACATCCAGTCTGATATTTCGCTCAGTAGGTGTGTGATTCGGGCGGAGACCGAGGTGGTGAGGTGGGGGGTTGAGAGATAGATTTGTGTGTCGTTGGCATATAGGTGGTAGTTGAAGCCGTGAGAGTGTATGAGTTGGCCAAGGGAGGAGGTGTAGATGGAGAAGAGAAGGGGCCCGAGGACAGAGCCTTGAGGGACCCCAACAGAGAGGGGGAGTGAGGGGGAGGTGGTAGCATTATAGGTAATGCTGAAAGAGCGTTGTGACAGGTAGGATGAGAGCCAGGAGAGAGCAGAATCTCTGAGGCCAAGGGAGTGTAGTTTTTTGAGGAGGAGGGGGTGGTCGACTGTGTCGAAGGCTGCAAAGAGGTCAAGGAGTAGGAGCACTGAATAGTGGCCATTAGCTTTGGCGGTTAGCAGGTCGTTGGAGAGTTTGAGTAAGGCAGTTTCGGTGAAGTGTAGGGGACGGAAGCCGGACTGTATGGGATCTAGGAGGTTGTTGTCATTGAGGTGAGAGCTTAGGCGGGTGTAGACTAGGAGCTCGAGGAGTTTGGATGTAAATAGGAGCAGGGAGATGGGTCTGAGGTTGTTCAGGTCATTGGGGTCCAGGGAGGGCTTTTTAAGTATGGGGGTGATGTGTGCATGTTTCAGAGGGGAGGGGAAAGTGCCGGAGGAGAGGGAGAGATTAAAGATGTGGGTGAGGGAGCGTAGGATGGAGGGGGAGGGAGGTCGTAGGAGTTGTGAGGGGATAGGGTCGAGGGGGCAGGTGGTGAGGCGGGCATCAGAGAGAATCTTGGAGACTTCCTCGATGGTAGTAAGGTCAAAGGTGCAGAGTGTTGGGGGGGGCTTCAGTATGAGGAATGTAGGGTGGGGTGGAAGTGGAGGTCAGAGCAGTGGTGGGGCCCTGGGAGAGAACACCTGCCAGTTTTTATTGCTGCCTGTGCCCCCATTAGGGAGATTCAACCCCTCTATTTGTCCTGTTTACTGTTATCACCAAAAGTAAAAGAAAATTGTGGGTTGAAATCAGAAAACTAATACAGGTGAAATATTCCAATGGGGACATTAGTTCTGGTGCCCATGGTGCACACACTGGGATTCCTTCATTTTGTAGAGATCTCCTCTTACTTCCTTTTATGGGTCAGGAAATGAGGAAATGAAGGGAAATCTCTCCAATGGGACACAGATGGGAAAAAATCTGATAGGGCTTATAACCTTCTTTTACTCTATACAAGATAAGAAATAAAAATAGTTTTGCCTTTAGTTACACTTTATGCCAGCACTTTTTATCCACATATTGTGGCTATAAAGTCCACAGTGTCTGGCTGAAATATGTTGATGTAATGATAGTCAGGCCATGACATTTTTCCAAGTGGATTGGTGGCCTGCTGTCTGCAAGTGCCTCATTTCCATTGTCGAACCTCCTTATTTATACGTGAGTAAAATTTGTAACATTATGTATGTTTTCTTCTGGTTACTTGGAGACTTTACCATTATCTTGTATATTGGAATGAACTTTGAAACAAGGCTCCTAAGTATAGTGACTTACAGAGTTGTTATTTCATAGATCAGTGCAATAATACTGCAACAGAAATCTCATTCTGACAGCTGTCTCTTACATGTGCTAAAGGGCTAGTGCAGGACTATCAGCTCATTGCCTTATCAGTTTCTGGAGTGCACATTGATCTTTACTGGAAACTGAGCTATATGATATCATGTTGTTCTGTATATAATTACAGTAGACTAACTTTACATTACAATTAAAGAAGCACTATTTAGTGATTGTAATTTATATATACAATTTTGTTTCTCATATAATCAAGTTATCCTAATTTTGTTATCTGGGTGCAGCACTCCCTGCTTATTGCCTTTGTGTTTGTAGTCCTCATATTGGCCCTTGACTAGATGTTTCATTTCCTAGACTGACTGATTACAGGTCCTGATTTATACCATTGTCCTTGATACTGACCTATCCATTAAAGCGGAGCTCCATCCAAAAGGGGAAGCTCCGCTTTAATACTTTGTCCCACGCTCCACATAAGGATTGGCACCTTTGGGGAGCGGGTACCCGAATTTGACAGGTACCTGCTCCCACTTCCGCAGTGATCACCTAGGCGATTGGAAGCGGAAGTTGTCCTCCTCCCCTCCCTCCCCGTAGTCTTCTGGGACACATGACAGGTCCCAGAAGACTACAGGACCATTCACAAAGCGCAGCACTTCTTGCACATACTCAGTGGGCGCCCGGCTGTGAAGCCGCAAGCTGTCACAGCCGGGTGCCCACACTGAAGATACCGGCACCAGGGAGAGAAGATGGCCAGTGAAACCAGCGGTGGTGAGGACACCACTGGACCGAGGGACAAGTAAGTGGCTGTATTTTAAACGTCAGCAGCTATATTTTTTGTAGCTGCTGACTTCAATTTTTCAGCTGGAACTCCGCTTTAAGCAACAGGTATCACCTGCCATCAAGTCCTGCTTCTATCATCTCAGGAGCATTAGAAGAATGTCTTATTCCAACAGAGTATCTGGCAGAATTAATCATCCAGATTGTAACATCTAGATTGGATTACTGCAAGGTCCTCTACTATAGTCTTCCTGAGAAAGAACTACACTGTTTTCAGCTGGTGGAGAATGCAGCAACCTGGCTACATACCCACCAACCCTGCCATTGCCACATCACCCAAATTCTTCACTCCCTACACTGGATTCCAAGTACAGGCGTACCTCGGTTTACAATGCCACGGTTACCATAATTTTCGGTTTACGAATGAAAATCCATTGAAAGTAATGCCTCGGTTTACAATTTCTTTTCACAATAAAAAGCAAGTTTCCCCGGGATAAATTGCACCTGGGAGGTTTATAGTGCTGGCCCGTGCCTTTAAAGTGCACTTTATAAAGAGTTTTGAACAGATAAGACTTTTTTTTCTTTTTTCTGACCTCCGGAATGGATTAATTGGTTTTCAATGCATTTACAAATTTTTTTCACAATACGAAGCAAGTTTTCCCAGGGTGAATTGCGCCTGAGAGGTTTATAGCACCGGCCGGTGCATGCTGAAGTCTGTGGGTAGCATGTGGCATCAAGCCTAGAGGTGTTGGAGTGGTTTTTTCATCGAGTTTTGGAGCCATTCTGAAAATTTTTAATTATGTCCCTGTACAGTATTTATGCCTTTAAGGTGCACTTTATAAAGAGTTTTGAACAGATGAAAGACATTTTTTTTACTTTTTTCTGACCTCCGGAACAGATAAATTGGTTTTCAATGCATTCCCATGGGAAACCATGTTTCGTTTTACGAATGTTTTGCAATACGAAACGTCCCGGAGAATGCATTAAATTCATAAGCTGAGGTATGCCTGTAAATGGAAGATATCCTTCTAGGATTGGTCCACTTAAGCTGGCCATACACATATAGATTTTTCTTCAAGAATTTTCGTTTCAAGAATATTGGTTTGATTTTCTAACCAATAGTGGGGTCAAATCGATATTTTTTTCGACAGCAGTGAAAGGAAAATTTGAAGGGGCAGGAAGGAAAACATTTCTCGATCACATGAATTTTCGGCCATTGTATGTGGTTATCGTTCAAAAATTACATTAATTTTAAAATCAAATGTTAAAAGCTACAGACAATTTTCAGGGAATGTTCAAACAATTTTCATACGCCTTTTCTTACGAATATTCTTGTCCAAAAATCTACACGTGTATGGCCAGCTGTACTTATAAAGCCCCAAATAACTTGGGCCCTGCCTATCTGACAGACCTTCTGATACCCACACTCTCCCATGCTCCTTTCACTCCTCAGAGAAAGGCAAACTACATGTTACCAGAGTCATCTTAAAATCTTTTGGATTTTGTGCATTCTGTCATGCAGCACTCA
The DNA here is from genome assembly GCF_062004578.1 of Staurois parvus. Taxonomy (NCBI): domain Eukaryota; kingdom Metazoa; phylum Chordata; class Amphibia; order Anura; family Ranidae; genus Staurois; species Staurois parvus. Next base: position 14,548,275 of record NW_028317810.1, read on the forward strand.
ACTACTGAAACTCACTGCTATCCTTTGACAGGAAAGCACCTTGTTTGGGTGTTTTCAAATGTAGACTCATGAAACTATTCACCCAGGCTTATAACAAATCCTTCAAAGAACCCAACACCAACTTGGTAGGCGCTTTAATAATATAATTCTAATATCAATAATGAAATATTATTATTATTTATTATTATTATAAAAAAACAAAGCAGTGTCTGTGTGGTCTGATGCACCCAATTAGATTCAAGCTTTCTATTTTCCACTGGCACTTAGGGTGCGCATAAAGTATTTGGTTACATTCTGTGTAAGGTTATACGTGGCCACATAATTTGATAATTTGAGTAATTTAAGACCATCCCTTGTGACTATAGGGGGTGTAATCTAATGACAACTACTCAAATCTTCTAAACAATGGATATGATAAATATGCACACATTAAAAATTGATATCATTAATCAAATTCCTTAGATTAGCTTCTGCTTAATCTCCTGATCAAAGACATAAGTACAAATGGTATCTCATTCACCATGAAAGCATTTGGACCAGCCATTGGAGGTAATGGCTTGACCATACCATGCTTTGCACATGTACAAGGGATGGCCATTATTTTCTGACTAGATGTCTGGTATGTGAATTATGAGGAGGGCAGGGAATGGGCAAGGGAATTCCATCTACGATTTCACTTTTCATTTATTTGCAGCACTACCTTCATAAATGCAGCTGGATTTGATTAAGTCCCTCTAAGCTTTGCACGGCCAGGCAAAACACATTTTTCCACATATGTACTTTCACAGCCAGTAAAACAGCCCTTGAGATGTTTTTTTAGTGGTTTTTATTAAGGGGTTAACAACTTGGATGGGGTCTAGGGGTATATGGGATGCCCAAGAAAATGTAGAACTTGAGGACAAACTTCTCAGCAACTATGTACAAACAATGTGGATTACCAAAAATAAAGCACTGTCCCTTTTTTGGTGTACCTCCTCAGATGAATCATCCTCTTCACCCAGCCGTGCTGAGGGTTTCCCTGAGCAAGGGGGCCCCAAGAGCTTGCAGTCAAATAGTCCCGAATGAAGATTAGTTGGGTATTGCACCTGATCTCCTTTTTTTAAATTATTATTATTATTATACAGTATTTATAAAGCACCAACAGTTCACTCAGCGCTGTACATTACAGCCTTCTCCTTCTCCCCTTATCTGGCCCAGGGGGTGTAGGAGTACACACACTGTCTTGCTTTGTCGGCATGGTGGGTTATTAGCTACTTTCAGATCTTGCACTGGGCTGGCTCCTTCCCTGCTACTTAGAATGTCCTCCCTAGGAGACTTTGGGCACTGGAGATCCTCCTGTCAAGCAACCAGCCTATAGGTAGGCTTCCCTCCCTGGGGCCCCCTCCCAGGCTCCACACTCCAGTTTTCTCTCAATTCATCTTCCACCTGACTCCCCTCTCTCCCCAGGCTCTGTCATATTTGAGGGTTGCCCTGGTCACCATGCCCAGTCTCCTGCCTGGGGACTGGCCATGGTCCCTCAAACATGCCGATCTGGGCCTCCTCTCCCGTTCCAGAACATTCTCTAGTTTCTAGAAAGGTGGTAGGGCTCCAGAAGCCCTGACCTGTAGAACCTCCCTGCCTGTCCTGAGGTGACATTGTGATTTAGTCTAGGCTGACTCATAACATAACATTGAAACAGTAACAAACCTCTTACCATGCATGCAGCACATCTACACATTCCAGGATACTTCTGGTTGGTCATTTCTAAAGGAAATTTGAACTATCTGAACTGGTTTTAACAACCGGTTATAGTTCTCTCAAGATAAGGCAGGTGCTGGTGCTGGGTGAGTGCACTCACTACATAAACATGAATACTCGACTGAAACAATTGCGTGTGTTACATCATGTACTATTGGGTCACTAGCCAATGTCCCTAGGCAGTTTATACTACAAAGATGGTGTTGGTGACCCAATATATTCTCTGGTGAGATAAGCAATCTTTTTTTGTCAGCCGCTCAGGTGTGATTCTCCTAAGTGGAGAGTGACACAAGGTTTATTACTCCAGAGATTTCTTATCTTGGAAGTAGAGCTGGTTCACGCTAGGGGATAGACTGGGTGGGAGGGGTCAGAGTGTTTGACAATTCTTGCTGTGCTTGCATCCTGACTTACTTCATCAATACTGCATGCAGCTGTAGGGAGCTGGCTGTGTTCTCTGCTGCAAACCCAGGACTAGCAGTTCTCTCTCTGTAGCCTCCCTTCAAATACACCTACCCCCTCCTCCTCTCTTCATCACAGTCTTAAATACTCTGAGTGGAATACAATGCAAAGAATTCGCAGTCTTGCCAATGTCAGTTTCTGCATGCTCTGAAAAAGCCAAGAAGAGCTCTGAGCAAGCTCTGAGATATATTCCCTCTTTTAAGGTAAGAGAATTCTGTTTTTACCATCACTACTATAACAACATAATGTCGATAAACTTGGTAACTAGACCCAAAATGAAAGAAGCCTGAAGACAGGTTCACTGTGCAATGCAGATTGGGATATGACAGAATGCAGGTGTAAGCATCATGCCTAATGGGATAGGTATGTGCACCCTGTACTTGCTGTATTCGTACAATGATCCAGAACATGGCAATTAAAAGGCTAGATAAAACATTACTATGTTCTGAACACTAAAATGTTCTGCTGTGCTGGAAGCATGCAAAGCCAGGGGCATCTGTCAGATCCTCTCTGTTGAAAAAGCAGTAATTGGTGCAATTCGTATGGCTGAGCACATTGGCCATTTAGCATCTGCACTGAGAAACTTACTTGATCGCACTAAGGCATTTAAATGCATAACTTGCGACATGTATTCCTAGGGAGTACAGCACCATTGACGGATGTCTAGTCTAATATTTCATTATATGTTTATTATATAACCTGCCGCAGTTACTTATTGTAGTAGAGTGTCACATTGTGATTGACATGAAAGAACAGGGTCATCCATTGGTCTGTAGCACTGCTGCCACTGTCACAGGGCTAGCTGTCACTCTGTACTGCACATGTGAACTATATATAGAGCAAATACAGACAGAGATACAGGTGAAAGTGCCGCATTCAATTAAAGAAAGATTCAAACATTTTAAAATAATTTTTTCAATACATATGAAACTAAGTGACAATGTATAAATATTTAACACTTTCTAATGGTTAAAAATATTAGGTGACAAGACAGTATTTAACAATCATCTTCACATTGGCTAAACTACATTGCCATTATCATCATCATGTTGAGTGGTTTAAAAACGTACTGTCAATTGCCTCATTCACAACAAATTGATTTCAATGTACTGAAATTAAGGTGACTGACAGCATGAATTTTAATTGCTCAGCAGCATGATTAGATTAAACCATCCTTGTAATTTAGCCCTGAATCCAATACAGAACAGCTGAGAATACTAAACCACCCAGAAAACAATCGTATTGGTTCTGATTCACTAAAACATTAGAAAAGAAGTAGACGCCCATAGCAATCAATCCGTAAAATGAAAGGTGAAAGTTATTGGCTGCAGTTCAATTTTTGTGTTCCATATTTTTTCAGATTTATGTATTAGCCTTTTTGTGTGAGCATATATGTAAATTGGATAGTAAGGGTTTTTTATTATTCAGAAGAGTAATTTTCACCCTTGCCAGAGTTTATACTAAATACCCAGCCAGGCACAAAGAATTGTTTTAATCGAATGCTGGTATTTGATGTAAACTCAAGCTAAACTTCTGTATATTACTGTAATTATATGCCTATATATCTTTATGAAAATCTGCTGTACACATATGTAAAATAATACAAAATAATGCATAGTACATATTAACCTGCGTAGCAGAAGAAGGCACGTTCATGAATAGTAAATACAAAAAATACTTGAGTCAGTATACTCCACGTTCATGTGAATAGGAAGGTCATTCAAGAGGTGCTGTTTATGTGTATTTATAAAAATTTGGAGGGCTATTCATTCTGTGAAAATACATGTGCAAATTGGGACATTGACTGCCAGTAGGCTATTTTCTTTCCAAGTGTTATTCATTCATACAGAATAGAGTGAATTAGGAAATACTGCATTATTGCCACTAGATGGAACTGATGATCATAGGAAATAAAATCCTATTTACTATGATCATTAGCTCCATCTAGCAGACATAATACAGTATTTTCCCAAACCATTCTATATTTTTATTATGAATGAGTAAGATTCAACCTGGAGAGAAAATAACATTTGTCTAAGAACATTGGATTTTGCCCACATTCACACAGAACACATGGATATTCTGTTTAGTAAGACAGATAGCTTGGTGAGTGTTTTATTAATACACCCCTAAGTAAACCCTTTCACAGAAGACAGCAGCACTAGATCTCTCCCGTCTTCAAATTTTTTTTATTAATGTATTGGCTGACTTCCTCTTTATAATAGCTTTATACAATGAGAATTCAATATCGATTCAGCTCACACTCTTGTGCACTCTTGTGCACAAACAAGACTTGAATATGGAGAGTATTAATTCATATAAGCCTTCAATCAACCTTGTTTGAAATTCTATTGCATAATTGATTTATGGTTTCATGCTAGCATAGTTTCATGTTGTTAATACTGGACCCTCTCATGATCTAAAGTCTCTGAAGGCAGAACTGGTCAGATTTTCCACATCGACCAAACAGATGCCATATTTAATTATCTTACTGCAGCACAGGAGAATTGACTGGCAACCATCACCAAGATCTGTTTTTCTTATAAATGTCTAATGACAAGAGGCTGTTTTCAGCTGTTTTTAGAGACTGTACATTGAAAGATGAAAAGTATTTAACTGGGGTGATAGGATTCTTGGTGCAGGGCTTTGGTAATCTAACCTACAGATCTGTAAAATTTGACCTATGGGAATCTCATCTAAACCTACAATCAATATATCTGTCTGGGAGTTAATTTCATTTATATTTAATTATTTCAATGGGCCATAAAGAGAAGACAGAACACCCCAACCTTTGGTTTGTCCAGACAATTAAAGGTAATTGGATTAACTAAATAATAATGCTTTGGAAAGCACTGGATATTCAAATATTTATTTGACAATCCATATTCAGCTTAGGCCTTTGAACTAGAAAGTACATTTAGAAATCAACCTGTATGCTATGTAGTAATATATATTGATTCTGTGAGTTATTTTTGGAGGGAGTAAAAAAGTAACAAAGTAAGTACCTGCACACCATTGTTGGCCAACATGTCATATTTTGATGGTCTTGCTTTTATGCCAGTTCCACCAAAGAACTACAAACTTAAAATGTTACTTTTTATGTGAAAAAAAGAAAGACAATAGCAGTGTCTAAAGCCAGCCATGCATGGATTTAAATTCATGCTGGTATAGTGGGGACCAGCTGAATTTAAATCTGTGTGTGGTCCCTGCAGTTGTACAGAAGTTGATCTACCAATTGACATCTGTATATCCACCCTGTTGGATTTTCCCTTCTTGATCAGTGCTGCAGGCTACTGATGGTGGTCAGAATACAATAGCTCAGTGGGGAGGATTATGACATGCACATTGAGTGTTTGGATGGGGGAATTGAGTCAATTGAGTCCTGATTTAGTCTTGATTCGGGTTTTAATGTAAAGAAGTAATAAATGTAGGGACTCTACCCTAAGCAGTAGAGTGCCTAGACTAAAATTTGGGTTGTGAGCATGGACTGATAGTTCTGCTGTCCTGAGGTCCTTCATAAACTCAGAGGTATTATTACACTGGAAGTAATGTAAAGCTGTCCATAGATGGTTCTTTTTTTCAGCCAGTGGAGCATTGTATTCAGACAGCTGGACTCTCCGATGTCACACTACATTGATCAGCAGCTTCTGCCACAGATCGACAACAGTTTTCTAGATTGTTCATTCAACAGAAGTGGATCTAACAATCAACTTCTGTCAAGCAGGGACAGCCACACATGAATCGAAACTCAGCCGGTCCCAGTTAAACCGGCCGAATTTTGATCAATCCATGGCCAGTGTAAAAGGACAGAACAGCCTGAGCTTTGAACATTAATGCCTCTCTGGCCAACTGCTAGAAAGTTTAGTAACAGTGGTGCATGATGAAGAAGGATATAAATATTTGGGGTGATCCTTGAAAGCTCTCTTGCCTCCCAGGCTCTGCCTGGTGAGGAGGTGTGTGTTGCTGAGGTTCTTGTCCTCATTGGACATTGGAACAGGAAGGCAATCACCTTGATTGGAGAAACAGGGGTAAAACTTCACCTACCGATAAATGTCCTGGGGAGATGGGTAGAACTACTGCCGGTGGACATTGCAGGAAGTTCTGGTGGCTCATCTAAGTTGTATGTGTGTAATCTCCACTGGCAGTAGCTTCTACCGAGTTTTCCAGGGTGCTCTACAGTAGACAAAGTTTTACCCCTAATGCTCCAGCCCAGATAATCACCTTACTGTTCCACTACTCCTCCAGCAGGACAGTTGGAAGCTACAGGCCCCAGGCTTGGGTTTCTCTGGAGCATAGCACACCTTTTTCAAGAAGCAAGCGTGGGAGGTTAAGAACCTCAGCAACACATGGTCTGACTGTAAGTAGAGATATTGGGTTTTATCTACTAAAGATGGAGAGTACAAAATCAGTACAAATTAATTGAACAAGCTGAGGTTAGAAGTTGATTGGTTTCTATGCAGAAGTGAGCCTGATTTTGCACTCTTCAGCTTTAGTAAATAGACCCCATGTAGTCTGAATTTTGGTTGATTTTTGCCCTGAGGTGAAATGCTAGCCTAGAATTCTACCTGTGGGTCCCTAACCACCTTCAGAACAGTGCATTTTGGTGCATGAGAAGCATGAGAAGCAACAAATAAAAAACTTATGTCAGACCCCAGCTTCTGTCTACTAGGTTCTGGTGACCTCACTGTGCCTCAGCGCTGCCTCCTGGAAAAGTCTAGTACTCGAAATGTGTTCCTGATATGTGCTGGAGGGCACATTGATGTTACTGGCACCGACAGGAAACAACAGAAATCAGCGTCAATGTTTTTAATGTTTTTCTTATAATTTGTTTCAGCTTTTTATTTGGGATGGCAAGCTCCACTTTAAACATCATGCTACCCTAGGAATACCTGACTAATGTTGACCATTTGCTAAAGTTCTGCCCCATGTTGACCATTTGCACATGTTATTGTTTTGGCAAAGACTAGAATGTACAACTAAAGGCAGAATGCTACAAAGTCCAACAAACAGGAAGAAAGGTAAGCCTGGCATCAAGCACCGACCACCAAGTATAATGGCTGCTCCAGAGAGTGTCTGCACTCTTCACTCACATTCAAGTTCATAAAGAATGCAGCCACACATTGAGATCTCCAGCCTTTCAAACAACCATTATTGTACTAAACAGATTATGAGCTACACAGGGATCCTGGTGCCATCTATGATCTGTCTGACATAACAAAGCTTGATTGAGATGCTTGAGATCCCAGTGTGTGGCTACATTCTTTTAGAACTTACATAGAGGCAGCATACTGTCTGCTTTACAGTATATGTACAGACCAAAAAGAAAAAGACGCGAGGGTTAATTTGCTAACTGTAACTACAAATCCAGTCTTGTCCTCTTTTTATTTCTGCTCACCTCTCCATCTCATTTTTCAGAGTGATCACATACACTCACCGGCCACTTTATTAGGTACAGTTGTTTATTTGCTTAGTAACACACATCTCTAATCAACCAATCAAATGGCAGCAACTCAATGCATTTAGGCATCTATTCGTGGTGAAGACTACTTGCTGAAATTCAAACCTTTCAACCTAGCATGTTGGTGCTAGACGGACTGGTCTGAGTAATTAAAAAACTGATGATCTACTGGAATTGTCACACAACAACCATCTCTAGGGTGTGCAGAGAATGGTCGGAAAAAGAGAAAATATCCAGTGACCGGCAGTTGTGTGGATGAAAATGCCTCGTTGATGTCAGAGGTCAGAAGAGAATGGGCAGACTGGTCTGAGATGATAGAAAGGCAACAGTAACTCAAATAACTCAAAAAACAACATAAAAACATGGATCCATCAACAGTTCAGGCTGGTGGTGTAATGGTGTGGGGGATATTTTCTTGGCACTAGCAAGGTGTACCTAATAAAGTGGCCAGTGGGAGTATATAAAAGTGAATCTCATTAGTAGGGACACAGTCAACAATAAAAACCTAGGAAGACAAAAAAATAGAAGCATCACTACACTTGTGGAAGTCCAAAATTAAAGATAAGCCAACATGTTTTGGGCTACCTTTCTTTAGGGCTGAAGAAAATAGTGGATTAGGAGCTGGACTGATTAGGAGCTGGACTTCAGAAAGTTGAACATTAATGTGGGGTCTTAATGTACTGTGCCAGTTCCTGCTTAGGTTCAGCAGCCTAAACATTTTTATAAGATCTGCATATAGGTGTCCCAGGACTAGCAAAGCTGCCTGCTATTCTGTGTATAATTTTTATGACAAAATAGAGCAAAATTAGTAGTTGAGAACTCATCCATCTTACCACTTTGTAAAACAATACAAACCTGGACGCAGTTTTACTTATTACGAATCCAGACTCTTCTTGTTTGGAATACAACACAATAGTTGTACTTCACAGTTTCTTTTCAAGTCTATGGGCCATCTAATGTAAGGCAAGTGCTAGTATCTTATCTCAATTCTCTATAAAAAAAAAAACTGTCAGTAAATGCTTGTAAAAATAGCAAAGTCAAATTGTAATAACAAGGGCACTTTAAAAAAATGTTCATTAGGGTTGTCCCTGCCTTTTTGTTTGCCATTCTGGGTAGAAAATATATAGATGGGTGGTTAAAGCCTAGACAGAAATGTGGTCCATGGACTGAGCGAAGAAGGAATTCCTGTGAGGAGGGAGAAAGATGGATTGGAAAATCCTCAGGGAGAGGATGCGTTCCCTAAGGCCCCTTTCACACGAGCAGACTGATTGGGTCTGTCTGTTTTTCATGCAGACCCAATTGGACCACCCATTGTTCTGGGTTCATGTGTCCATTTATACCTGCCTGCATTTGATCCGGTCTGCCAAAATCAGACAGATGGGGACACGTTCACCATCTGTCTAGTGGATCTGATTGAATGACATTTGGATGTTAATGGACAGGACATCCAACCACCCCATAAAGAACAGAAGGTTGCTCTGCACATGTGGAGTGGACATTAACTTGTCACCTGCCTGGTCAGCGGAAAGATCCCTTTCTGAGCAGGCAGATCCGCTGGACAGAGCCCACCCCAAGACAAGCTGGGAGAAATTCATGCTAAATTGTTTTACTCTGGAGGAGAATAACTGAGCACCTGAATGCTCTTAAAGAGAAAAATGTTTACCATGCCAAATCAAGTAATAGGAGGAAGGCATGTATATCTGGATATCACTAAGACATTTGATACAGTACCCTACAAATATTTAATTTCGATTCCATTGATAAGATCATATGTACCTGGGTAGAAAACTGGTTACAGGAGCACATCCAGAGGGTGGTGATTAATGGCATATTTTCTGAATGGTCTAGCGTTGTGAGCAGTATGCCCCAGAGCTCTGTGCTGGGACCAATTTTGTTTACCTTGTTCATAAATTAGAAGTTGTAATAAATAGCTCAATCTCCATGTCTGCTGAGGATACAAAGTTAAGAAGGGCAATAACTTAAATAGCAATTTTACAAGAAGTCCTAGTTAAAATAGAGGAGTGGGCAACTAAATGGCATATGAGGTTCAGTGAGGAAAAATGTAAAGTAATGCACTTTGGAGCTAAAAATATGAATGTAAGTTACTTGCAAGGAGGAGAACCTCTGGAGGAATAAGGATGGAAAAGGATCTGGGGGTTCTGGTAGATCACAGACTTAAGCCAGCCATAGATGAGCCCAAAAAATAATGAAAATATTTGTCGATTGTCGAATGGTTTGTTTTTTGCATCATTAGTGTGCAAGCTGCGACATGCGATTTTCGGGCCACAGTCGAAAGTGCCTGATCCAAAATGCTGTTTTTTTTTTTTAGAAACCTAAACAAATGATGGCACAATCATGTGAGCTATTTTCATTTGATTGATTGCCAGAACGTTCAGCTTTAGCAATAGCATGCAATGCCAAGCTGCAGCTAGCAAGGCTAGCAGACTATTATCACGCATTAAAAAGGGTATTTACTCAAGAGATAAATATATAATTCTACCACTTTACAAAACCCTGGTTCAGCCTCATCTTGGGTATGCCATCCAGTTCTGGTCACTAATCCTCAGGAAGCATGTGCTTTACTGGAAAGAGTCCAGATAAGGGAAGAAAGCTAATAAGGGGGCCTCTGGACCTCAGTGAACTACAAACAAACAAATTCTTACTAGAGAAGAGGTGCTTAAGAGGGGATATGACCACAATATACAAATATTTGAATGGTGACTCTAGCAATAGAAAACCATTTCACCTAAGGCCTGTAAGCAAGACAAAAGGCCACACAAGGCAGTTGGATTGGAAGAAGTTCAATCTTAAACTGCTTAAGGGGTAAAGTGGTAATGGTGTGGAATTCTCTTGCACAGTTGTTGGTGTCAACGGAGAGGGTAGATAATTTGGTATAATTTTGGTAGAGACACACACACACATTGCACCAGTATGGACTAGTGTCTTTGTTCAACCTTACCAACCATGCAACTATGTACAGTAGTTATATGTGACTGGACATTCTGTTTTTTGGCTTAGAAAAGTGTGTAAGATGTGCTCTGTAAAGGATGAGGGTAATGCTACCCTGGACAGAGGACACTGAGGGCACAGCTTGTGAAGGCCTAGCAGATATCTGTCCCATGTCTGTGAAAAAGAATAGGTGGTGTTGAATGGCACAACCACACGTAACTTGGGACATAGAGTTCCTGTGTTGAGAGACTGGGGGAGTGCTAGGAAAGGGCTATGTGTATGCTGCTTGGGCTTATTATGGGGGTTGCAAGCCCCCTATGATTCTGTCTCTATGTAAAAAGGGAGTCCGAGGTTTCAGATATAGTCTTCAGACCACTTCTAACCAAAGTTAATCCAAAGGTCCCCTAATGGATTACAGCCCTGGCCTAGTAGACCCCAAACAGTCTACCCTCCCTAGCCATGCTAACCCAAATTAACTTAGAAACCCCCCATTCAGCTGCTTCCTTACCCTTTGCATGACAGCTCTGGCCTTCATTTACATCCTTCAAGCACAAAATATCTTGGCGTATGGCTCCATTCTAGTCTATTTAGTCTCCTATGTAATGAAAAAAAGGAGAATTTTGAATTTTTAAATAATAGTCTGATTAGAGGAATGTTATTCTTCTTTTCATCCATAAATAATCAATTACTGTATGTAGCACACTTTCAATGTAAATCAGTTCTCAAGTAGTCCGCAACACAAAGATCATATGTGTCCTTTGTGCAAAGTTCATAATGTGCAAGGAACATGCAGAAAAGAACACAGTTTTCTGAGTGAACAAAGAAAAAGTATTAACAAAAATACCATATACATTTCTTTTCAGAATCATACAGGCTTAGAGATGACTTTGATCCAAGGCATAAATGTACAGCTATAACCAGAAAAGTTCCAACGCCAGTATATATTAAATAATTCCAGCATACACAGGGACTTCCATTGATTAACCCAAAGAGTGTAAAATCATTTGATTTTCTATACACGTATAGAAATGATGGCATGAAGATGATTTTGCCTGTAACACCTCAAAATAAACCTATCCTCAAAGTAAAACAAGTAAACTGACAACATCTATGAAATACCTGGGGGATCTCTGTTATGCAAATACCAGCTTAAGGCTCTGCTCCTTCCAGCTTCCCATACCCCACTTTAGGCTCATTACTGTACTGGCCAATGATGTGTTGAAGGCGGGAGGGGAAGGATTCCATTTCCAAACAATTGAGTTGGTATTTGCCCTGGGAGCTTTAAATTAAACTACCTGGAGGGCCCCTCTGGTTACTTCGTTCCATGTAATCACAACCAGTGACCTAAAGTATGATTTATTAGCACAGAACTAACAGAACTAGTAAATTACTAAAGTGCAGTGAAGTCAGATAACCCGCAATTATGCATGTGATGAATTGTTTGAAGCAAACTTCTCTTCACTTTAGTACATTGACTGCAGGGGCTTTATCTCAGGGTCCTTTGAGTACAGCAAACCAGTTAAATTTTCCAATGAATTTGCATGACTTATATCTGGTTTTGTGCCTTCAAACCTAAAAGTCTGACCTTTTATCTCACTTTGGTAAAAAAATTTTTTTTACTTCAAACAATTACATATATAGAACTGGCCAGAGGCATGTTCCAAACAGGAACAACACTCTGTGAAAACTTTAGAAAGAAATATACAAGCTGCAAAGTTATAGTAAGTCTGCCTCTCAAAATTGTCGCTTTTTTTATAGTGCAAAAAATAAAAAAACGCACAGGCGATCAAATACCACCAAAAGAAAGCTCTATTTGTGGGAAAAAGGATGTAAATTTAATTTAAGTGCAGTGTTGCATGACTGTGAAATTGTCAGTTAAAGTAACGCAGCGCTGTAAAATGGTCTGGCCAGGAACTGGGGTAAATACTCTGGAGCACAAGAAGTTAAAGAAACATTGACACTTCCTTCAGCTCTCTTAACATTTATTTATTTTTTTCAAAAGCTGGCTTGGCATTTAAGGAGAATTCTGAGGAGACTTCAACACAACTATGCCTATGTACACCAACATTTATATATTCATTGCTATATAATTACTTAAATGCTAGGGTTACTAGGGTCACACTTACTCACACGTAATCATACATGTTCCCTACCCAAAGCAAAACACTCTGCTCTTCATCAAACGTATGAGGGTGCCATTTCTTCTTAATCACACCCCCATGCATCAGAAAATGCAGGGTGGTTTTATGTATGTGAAACCATATGGTGCCACATTGCCTGCACAAGTGTGAACCTAGTCCAAGCCTGATCCTGCTGTTTAAAAATTTGTCACATACACCTGAAAATTATTGCCAGAATGGCATTTGTTTACATGTTTATGTAGCAATTAAATGTGTTGAGCTTGGTTCACAATGTTCTGGTGTGGTAAAATACCATGTATGCCAAAGTCTGAACTGGAACTGAACACCTTCCTTCCCTGCCTATTGCAGATTGATGGCCGGGCAGGACACTCGCCGTTGTGACTGTGCGTCATATGACGTCCTGTAAAAATGAACCGCTCACGGGGCGGGGCCGTGCAGCGGTGCGATCTGTCACCGGCTGTGTCTACGGGACACAGCCGATGACATATCCCTACACCAGCCCATTGCCAGTGTCATGTGACTGCTGTGACCAATCACAGCAGATCACATGTCAATTGTATAAAATGGATGGCTTCCTGTCATGCCATCCATTGTATACAAATATGTTGTTAGCTGTGACTGGTCAAAGCAGTAACATGATACAGACAGGGCCAATCACAGCCCATCTGTATCATATGATCTACTTTGCCCAATCACAGCTAATCACAACAAACGACTGAATGAATCAGTTTCATTCAGTAACAATGACTGCAAATATCAATGAAATACATTGATATTAGCAATCATAATGTGTTAAAAAAAAAAAAAGAAAAATACTGATCACTTGTTCAGAGTAGTTCAATATTACTATGGTAACATTGTACTACTTTGGTCACAGTGTGTTGAAAAAAAAAATAGTAAAAAAGAGAAAAAATTATGTAATAAAAAATAAACAAATAATAGAACAATTTAAAAAAAAAATACAAATTATAATATTATTATTATTTTTATCATTTTCACCAAGGAAATGTAGCAGAATACATTTTGACCTAAATTTATGAGGAAATGTTATTTATTTGCTACATTTTATGACAGAAACTAAGAAAAGTGCGTTTTTTTTTTTAAGTTTCAGGCTTTTTTGTTTTATTTAGTAAAGAATAAAAAACTCAGTGGCGATTAAATACCACCAAAAGAAATCTCTATTTGTGTGAAAAAATGATACAAATTTCATATGGGTACAGTGTTGTATGACCGCGCAATTGTCATTCAAAGTGTGACAACGCTGAAAGCTGAAAATTGGCCTGGGCAGGAAGGGGGTAAAAGTGCCCGGTATTGATGTGGTTAAAGTTAGTTTTATATGGACATCTTTATGTTGAAGCCTTTTCAGAATTTAGTTAGCGATGTCTTCACTTTCTAGTTTTTTCTTTTTTTCCTTGCACTGTAAACAGGGACCCGGTTACCCAAATCTGTCCTGTTTAACAGTACGTTGGCAAATAGCCATACATGTGAAATAGGTGAAATTGATTTAAAATCAATTTCTTTTATTGTTACTTACCCTTTTTTAATGCTTTGTCATGCTTGTTAGAGAAACAATTCTTCATGCTGGCTTATTTCTGTGCATTTGCCCACCTGAATACATTACCCTATGGAAATGAGACATTTAGCTAGGTCACACGCTCTGCATTTCTTCTGCATGTCACACAGAGGGGACTGTAAAATGATAATATAGCTGAAGTGTCTTAATTCACATTTCGTATCTAAAAAATATAACTGTGTTGTGTTGTGGTATACATAGACATTAGGGCATTACATTGAAGCTGGCATTTTGCAACCTGGAAGCAAACACTTTGGGTGGGGTACATTGTTTTGCTCTAACATGACCTAAGGATAATATTAATTTTGCATTTAGAAAATATCCAAAATGTAAGTATACTTGTGTATATAATCTGTTCATACAATGTGAATCACAAAACCAAATGAATTTCTATGATGATGCTACGTAACAGAGGAACATTGAGCCAATATCACTATGTCAACCAAACAGTTCATTTTCTATCTTCCTGTCTTTTGGGGGTAACAAAACAATATAAATATTACTGTATGTGTTGCATTTGGTGTCACATCCTATAATGAAGGTCCCTTGATCCCATAGGGAAAGGGAGCCTTGACTGATGGGGGCATGGCTAAGAGTTGGGCTTGGACACATGCACATGATTGGCTTCCTATGTATGGGGTGAAGGGGCAGGGTCTGAACTCTAATAAATTTTACACTAAGGTAAGCCATAGGTGATTTCCGGAAATGCAACTTCAGCAGAGTTGAGGTACACAGTTGTTTGCCACAGCTTTTTTCAGTAGTTTTGACCTTGCCAGTGTCAAAAGTTGCCTTAATGGGCTATGCCCTTGAATGGAAGTTGGGTCAGTCTAATGTCTGTCCAGCACTCATCGTAAAGACCTTTTAGACTTAGTCAAGTTAATATTTAACCATGTTCACAGTAGAACTGTGTTTGGTACTGACTGTTTATGTTGGAAATTGCTTGAATTGATGGACACCCCTTGGGGGTTCATCAACACAGTACACATAGTACTGATGCACAGAACAGTGCCCACAAGTAACAAAAGTTCTGTTCTGTACATACGTAAGCCTGTATACCACCAATTATGGAGATAAATAAAAGGAACCATGACATCATTGAACTAGCTGGAATTTAGGTAGACAAGCAAAGGGCGGGGGGAATGTCATGGAGTGGGGAGAGAGAGTGGGTGGTCCCAGAAACTGGTGGGGAAGGGGACTAATCTTTAATTCTGCTTTAAGGGATGGTTCACACCAGATGCAGTTCACTGCAATTTTATTATGCATTAAAATGCATGCACAGTGTTTGCCATGTATTCCAATAGCCATAGTTCTCACCACTGCAATCAACAAACCTGCTGCATTTTTTTCTGTCACACCAAAACCGCCCTGAAATGCATGTAAACGCACCAGAATGCACATTTGTCCTGATTTTTTTAATGTCAAAATTAAAATAATAGGGAAAAAACAAACTGGAACACATCAAAAATGCATGTAAATGTGTATGTAAAAAAACATTCGGAACACAGAAATTGTGGTGTGAGCCAGACCTAAGAGTTTTGTTTACAGGTTTACTGGGGCCTTTCCCATTGCATCTGGAACCTTCTATTTAGCATAGTTTGAGTGGGGTTAAGTTGTATACATTTCAAGATTTCCAGTATTGTATCTGATTTTCAGGGGTGCTGATGAAAGCTGGAAAATATCACTTATCCTGGCAATGGCCTGCATTTAGCAGTGAATATGCATGCAGTCAAAATATTTAGGAAAATCTGGAAAGAATGTCATCTAAGCTGCAATAAACCGAGTGGAGTGCTGACATAGATTGGACAATTGTGCATTCATACTTTATGATGATGTTAACTTACACCTTGTGCCTTTACCAGAAAACATACCCATACCGATGCCACCACTGGTGGGGTGACAGGAAGTCATGGGTATAGGTCCAAACTATTGTTACGTAAAGGCATATTAAATTCAAATCCAAAAATGGTATATATTGCAGCGTACCAATTAGATGTGGTGGCTGCATTTGTTTTTTTAGTCATTTTTACCTCTGTTTTCACCTGGTGATCTGGCCAGTAACACACCTTCTGTATTAGAATGCCCCCACTCTGGATGAATGAGCACAGTGGGCACCTTTGGACAACAGCATTGTCAGCCTGCAGTGAGGAGCGTGTTAGATGGACTAGAAGATTTAAATACACTAACAAATTGAGGCCAAACTCTGGCTAATATTTTATAAGGCGTTACAGCAAACAGTTTTTCCTTTTGGGAACACATTTTACATAAATGGATAAAAGCTGATCATTGTAAGCACCCCCATAAGTGTTAAGTGGTTTGGCTCATCTTTGTGACTGATACATTCTGCTAGAGAGCTTTGTCTTTTAAACAGCAGACTTACTGGCTGGATCAACACGTGAAAATAGAAAAAAGTCTAAAAAAGGAAATGAATGGAACCATCAAATGTAAGAAATGGTAAGCTGCAATATTATAAATGTTTGCTTTTGGGTTTAATACCACTTTAATAATCTTTTTTTAGTAATACAGCAATATGCACTTTTGTATTATCGTATTATGCCTAAAAAGCTGCGATCCAGTTGAATAAGTTAAAAACACTTCAGTATTATTATGTAGTATTTATAGAAGGGCCTGGAAGGCTTCACTGCTACTGTGTAGTGTGGGCTTCCCTAAATTTCAGAATATTAACAAAATTCTATGCAAGATGCTATTGATATGTTGCTATTGAGAGTTTTTGCTTTCCCAGCTAAATTAGAAAATGTACAGAAACATAAAGTGAAAGAAAAGCCTAACTATATCTATTCCTAAAATTGTTCCCTTCCCCCTCCTACTACCTTTCCTGCCTAACTGGTATAAAAAAGATGTGTGTGCGTCCCTATCTTTAATCTTCTCTGGTCTGTTCACATAATCCCACTGTGTCAGTGCTGCATTGGAGAGGAGGGAGAGCCAACAACAGCTGGGCTGTGGGAGTCTATGGGTGACGTCACGACGCCTAGATTTCAGAGCTGTTGTCGCGCAGTTCCTTACATAGAGCTGCAGGACCACCTGATTGGACTGAAGCAGGTTAAAAATAGTTAAGTATATTGATCTCTTTTTTTACAGGTTGGGCAGGCTGGGCTTTTAACATTTTTAAAAGAATATTTGTAGTTATGCTTTTCTTTCACTTTAAATACTAACAATACAAGTTTTTTTCACCTGTAAATTTTTCATAAGCAAACTTGTAAAATAATATAACTTAGGATAGGATGTAAAAGTTCTTGTGCAAGCAAATTATGACTAATACTTGGGGAGGCCTTAAAAATAAATTGGATGTCGAAAGAATTGGTGAATTTAAAATTGACCATTCATTGATGACCTCAGCATGAATATTGTCTAATATAGTAAATCCATAAACTTAAACAGGAAATGGGGGGGCGCATACTCATACACCAAAAACCTCCGGGAAGACCAAAATGACCTAACTTTTATTAGGATTTTAATAAATAGTAGGATTGTTGTGTGTACTTGCCAGATTTCAGGAATTGTAGATTTATCAAATTTAGTAGGAAATCGTTTCAGTAATAATATAGTAAATCCTTCAGACATGCTTGACATTTTTGACAGATGTGATTTTTTGAATGATAAACTTTGAAATGTATGCAGAAATTGCACATTGCTTGACCACTTCTGCGCTGCCCTGTAGCAGAAATATTGCTACAGGGCGGAACAGGTGCGCAAAATCACGTATATAGCAATTCGCTACCTCGGCTGTCAGTCACCGGGTCCCGGCCGGTGATTCCCCGCTGGCACCCAGCGATCTCCGAGTATTAACAACAGGGGAGAGACCTGTGTATAAACAACACAGATCTCTCCCCTGTCAGCTCCTGCACACTGCTTTGCATGGCTCTGCATAGCAGAGCCATTCAAAGCAGTATACACACACAGCAAAACAGCACACAGTTAACCCTTTGATCGCCCCACATGTTAACCCCTTCCTGCCTAGTACCATTATTACAGTGTCAGTGCTTTTCATTAGCACTGATCACTGTATTGGTGTCACTGGGGATGTCAGTGACACCAAGTCATTTCCCCCCCAGTGTCAGAATGCCTGCCGCAGTCCCGCTATAAGTCCCTGATTGCCGCCATTCCAAGTAAAAAAAAAAAATTCCAGTATATATACCGCAATTTGTAAATGCTATAACTTTCACATAAACCAATTCATTTACATGTATTGGGATTTTTTTTAGCAAAGACATGTAGCTGAATACATTTTGGCCTAAATTTCTGACAAAATTAGATTTTTTAAAATTTTTTACTGGACATGTTTAATAGCAAAAAGCCAAAAGTATAGTTTTTTTTTTCAGAAATTGTCTTTGTTTTTTCGTTTATAGCGCAAAAAATAAAAAACATAGAGGTGATCAAATAACACCAAAAGAAAGCTCTTTTTGTGGGAAAAAAGATATAAATTTAATTTGGGTGCAGTGTTGCATGACCGTGCAATCGTCAGTTAAATTAATGCAACGCCGTATCGCAATAAATGGCCTGGTCAGGAGGGGGGGGGGGGGGGGTAAATCCTCTGGAGGGCAAGTCGTTAAAGTATATGAAAACATATACACTGAAATCTAATATAAGCTCTAACATATTTAACATCTATGGGCTGCCAAACTTTACATAAAAACGAAGTTCAGTAAAATTATTCTGCTTATCTATTGTGTCAAGAAGTGCCCCAAACATTAGAAAATCACTGTGTTGGGAAACTGTCATCTCGTGTCTATGAACAGTTTTATTTTTAATCTCTGAAGATATTATTATTATTATTATTAACAATAATAATAATAATAATAAGGATTTATATAGCACCAACAGGTTGCACAACACTTTACAATATAAACAGAGACAGTACAGTCAGAATACAGTTTAATACAGAAGGATTAGTATAACTAGTCTAATTAGTGGCCTGGTGCTGTCTCGTACTAGAGGTCATAAAAAAGGCACATATAAACTATTTTTGATATACTAAAAGTTGAAGGACAATAGTCATTGTTATCACATGGCTCACTAGTTTCTTTACGTTTATTAAGGAAGCGATTATTTTTCAAAATGCCCTAAATGCATACTTGTATTCATCAATTATGCTAGTCACTAAGATTTAAGTTTAGATAATGTAACAGGTCCACTTGGTGTCTAGATACAACAAAAGAACACAGGAAAATCTGCAGCTCAGACAATAATAGCATAGTAGAACAAGTAAAGCCATTATAAGTACGTGTGTCTTTGTGCAACCCCCAGAGGATTAGTATTGGAAAACTAAATACTTAGAAAAATGGTCACTTGCAGACAGGTCACTTTTAAGAAAGGCAAAATTAAAGCTGGGATTATATTGTCCTGGTTCCAAGGTTGCCGGCCCTGAGCCAAGGATTTTAATACTTGGTACCATTTGCTGTAGCAAATAAACCCTCTGGGAGGTGACGTTTTATAGAGTTAAACAATGCTATGTTGACTTCCCAGCTTCTTGCCATTGTACTAGGGAAGACAGATAATGTGCATGTCTCCTCATCACTTCTAACATTCACGTTTCCTTCATTTGTTAAGGTAGGTTTTGCTGACTCTTGTTAGACAATGTTGGAGCTTTGCTGTAACTGGTACTTTAGGAGTCTGATCATTTTTCTAAAATGTACTGACATTTCCTGTCAAAGAGATGATGAAACAATACAATTCCAGCTGATTTTATTCATGTATATGTAGCATCATCCTCATAAGGGCTGCTTGTATTTCTGCCCAGGTTTCTCCCTTTCTTCACCCCGCAGCCAGGCACAGGGTATTTTCAAAGCCAGGTACACACACACTTCTGCTCGTTGTCTTCAATGACCAGTCAAGGGGATGTTTGTTTTTGGAGTTTTATTGTAGAATTGGTGATAGGGATTGGGAATTTAGTAGGATACTCCAAAATTAGAACTATTCACACAGAGGACATCTAGCTGATCTCTTAGTTGAGCACTGTTGAAGTCCTGGCTGAAATTAGGTAGCAGACTTCTCTTTAAATTGCAGCAGCAAGTAGTTTAGGAGTGAGCAAAGTCCCTTTAGCAGTAGTAGTAGTTACAGAGCTGAGCTCCTCAGGTACAAGCCAGTTATGACCGACTGCGACAGCCCAGAGATAACGTAGCTGAGCAAAGCAGCAGTTGGACAAACTCTTCAGAACACTAGCTGGTGTTCCCTTTCCTTTTAAGACCCACACTGACAATCAAGCACCAGGGGGGTAGCAAGCACAAATTCCTCAATGTCTGTACTCATAGGGCCCAAAGACAGAATTGTTGTCTCCTTCCAATCTCTCAAGCGAAACCCTTCAGTGATACCAGAAAGAGCTTTGGCAAACAGCTCCCCTTAGTCAGCCTACTGTAGAACCAGGGTCAGTCTCTATAACTTCAGGTCCTCAGCTCGACCACCTGAGGCCCGCATGGCAGCCAGTGCCAGATGAGGCAAGCCTGCCTCCAGCCTGGCTTGGTTCAATCCTTTCCCAGGAAAGACACCGACACTGTGTGCTCCCAGAACATAAATTCCACTTCCAGCATGCAATGGGACAGCCCTCCCCAGCAATTGGCCTGGGCCAGGGGCGGACTGACCATTTGGAAATTCGGCATTGCCCGAGGGCCCGGGGTCAGTAGGGGGCCCTATGAGATGCCCTTGGTACTTTTTTCATAGGCTTTTATGAGTTTGGGCAAGGACACAGGGGCCCCATGATCCCCTATTGCCTGGGGGCCCCGTGAGTTGTCAGTCCGCCCCTGGCCAGGGCTGTATCCATATTCATGCTGCTCATTTGCCTAGTTCCCTCCTAGGTTCTGGAAGGCTCTCATAGCTTCCTGAAGGTGGGCAGAACTCAAATAGCACCAGAGCATCATGAGCAGACCTAACTAATCCATCACAGCACAACTTGATTTTCCTGACAGCCTCTCTGTGAAGCAGAGAAACACACCTCTGCTTAACCTAACTATACAAATCCTAGTACCTACCTAGGAGGGTGCTACATATAGCTTAATTCGACCCCAAATTTTCTATTAATTTATGTGCAGACTGGTTGTACAGATGCCAATCTCTTGATCGACTTCTGTACAAGTAGCCAGTTGCAAAATTCTTTCTCGACCAGTGCCGTCAGCTATGGCCAGTGATGCTGATGAGTGTATTCTAACAGGGGAGGCCACATTGAGTGTGTGGAAGGGAAAATCAATTTAATTTCTGTCGTTCAACTCGCTGGTTGAAGGATAGAATGTTAATCTTGTATGGCCTGCCTTAGGGTAACCATTGATGAGCAGACCTGTCACCTAGAACGATGGGTTATAATATTTTTTTGGACCAGCTATATATAGTACTATTTAATGTGTATGTAAACCCTAACAATGAACTATTCTTATTTGCTCCATTTTGACTCTTTCAGTATACCACTGAATTGTTTTGCTATATCTATTCAATAAGCTCAAAAAATACCTGTTCATCCTGTCTGAAATCTTGTGAGTCTGTAAGTTCCTGTGTATTCTTCAATGTTTCCCAAGCAGTACTGTCATACCTGTCCAGTTCACCTCTGGGAACTACAAAACACTTCCTCCTTTATTATGGAAATGAAGAGAGGGGGAGGTATTAACACACTTTGTCTCCTACAGACAATGACAGTGGTTCTCCTAAATAGAAACATCACATTGAATGATCATTGGTGCACTTATACAGGAAGTGCATTACTTGCAGGGCCACCATGTGAAAATAATTGGTCAACAGCCTCCAAAAAAAAAAAAAAAAAAGTATACTACATTTTTGTTTTTAGATTTAGATTTAAGATCAGGCCTCATTGAGAAAACCTGCATGTTAAAAAGAGTGACTAATATGGACAAATGCTAACAATGTTCATTTTTCTAGCTACACATCTAACTATAGCTAAAACTTGAGGACAACCTTTTCTGAATCAAATGGAGGTAAAGCAATAAATTATGGGCACAAGGATCCTAGAGAAACTTACTTCTATACTAAACAACACACACCTTAAATTCCTGAAAGTATGGTCCCTGTGGCTAGAATACAACCACAATCTGAACCTCAACCAATCCTTGCTCTCATTTTGAAAGACAAATAGACTCCACCAGTGCCAGGACAAGGCCATCTAGAGCCTCGGGGCAAACATGCCAAATTGCGCCCCCCCAAGATGTATGAGCATTATGTGTCAGCAAAAATCCCCCCCCTCAAAAAAAGTAAGCACTAATCTGCATGCTTACCACCTAAGCAAGTCCGCTCCCTACTGAAATCCCCCCTCCCAGCACAAATTTTTGCCCCCCCATCCCCCCAGCTCAAATCATCTTTCTACCCATATGCCCCAGAACAAATTTCCTTACCCCCCCCAAATTTCCCCTTCTAGCACAAATACACCCCCAATTATCCCTGCTACTACAAATCAGCCACCCAAAAAAGTCCCCTCCTAGCACAAATCCCTTCACCCTCCCTACCGTATCACCTTTTCTATCACAAACCCCTCAAATCCTCTCTACTAGCTCAAATTCTCTTCTTTATGGATTTTTAAAACCGGCACTTGTTTGTTTACATTCTACAGTCAAAGGGCAATCCCGCTGATAGCAGATGAGTCATGGTTGTTAAGGACGCTGCGGCCAGCTGGCCGACCACTCCTTAACAATCAACTAATCTTCGCAATGAATTTGGATTGAAACGATTTTCAGTTTGATTTGTATACTCTGAATCTATTAAAAAATTGATTGAAACTAAATGAAACTAATTTCGTTACGAATGCAACAAAATTAATTAGTTAACTAATCAATCCGAAACTAAACACATTTTTTTATTCTGCTCATGTCTAATATTACAACCCTTGAAAAATCAAAGAAATATATGTGATAAGAGTGACTAAAATTAACATGCGCTATGAAATGTGCTGGAATCTTACTGGCCACTATAGTAATTTCCTCCCTTCTTTCAGGAGCACCATAATTTGAGCTATAAACAGAGGAATCAATAAGGACATATAGCAAGAACAAACATCAATTAGATTTTCTAGAAAATAGGTTCTTTATTCAAGTAATGATTATTTGCTGTGTACAAGAAACCAGTACTAAATAATGGATGTGTATGACAAGTGAAAGGGGGTCTGGTTGTTTTGATTAAGTATGACACCCGCTTAAGTTGGCTACAAGAATCATGTCCATGTAACATTTTACCATACTATTATACTGCTTCTCTGCTCTGTGTTACTTAATCTAAAACCATATCAAGCTCATTGATAAAATACAGAATATATTTAGTGCAAATTACTTATGAATTAACATTTATTTAAAGGGATCATGTCATGTTGCCCATACAGAGTCTTTTGGTGGTCCACCCTCTGACCCATTCGTACTGAGCTTCCAGCACTCCCTTTGTTTTAATATTTAAAATTGTTAAATGGTAAATCATATTCTGGTCACTGGTCAATATACTGACCTCACTGTTGATTTCATCTTTGATCATTTTAGAAGCAGTGATGGTTTTCTGTTGGTGTTGTGTGGTATAAAAAGGTTTGAATGTACATCTTTTTAACAAAAGTCTTGTATCTTACACAGGCTATGAGGATACCTCACAACATGAAGAAAAAGATTCTGTCAACCATTTGGACACATTTTGTCTCTACTTTAAGTTTCAGGCTCTTATAGTATCTACCCAACCTAAATATGGCTTAGAATCCCACCTAACGTCTGTCTTTGGGGGACCATTGCATGGTTTGTGTTTTTCATAGTTTTTTTTGTACTTAAACCATCATGGGGGGATGCTTCTCCAAACCCAAGCCAGGTAAGAACCCATTAATATTACATTGCATGTTATATGTCATACTGCTACACACAACAAACTGGGTCAGACTTAAAAACTCTGCAGGGGTGACTGCTGGAAGGAATGTTAATTCTGCACTCTTGCAGGGAGGATTAAAGAACGCTCTGGGTTACAATTAATCCAAGGAAAATTACACTTCAGTTTCTTTCACGTACAGAACATTCAGTTGAAATGAGCACAGAATGCTTACTATAATAAGCTTGGTCTAATATAGTTTGTACCCAGCAAGCCTATGCCAGAATAATGAAAATAATTCCAAATCCCTTCATTCTTGTAACAGCAGGGGATAGTTTAAGAAGTGAGGATTTTTGACTGTTCATTATAAATACAAAAAAAGCAATTATTTATTTGAAAATACAGTTAAAGTGTTTTAGAGTTTCCAGAAGAAATTATTTAATATGTTTGCATCTGCTCTAGAGCCTAAAGGCCGATTTAAAAAAACTGGATCTTAAAAACTGCCAACATAAAGCAATTAGATTGCATGTTCAATTTCCCCTGCATGTAAAAGGCAATGAAGCTTGGTTGGGTTTTTTGAGCAAAAGTCAGATTTCCCTTTGCTACATTTATGTAAAATATATTCAATATCTTAAGCCATATGTAGCATTACCCCCTTAGGAATTGCTGAAGTTTTGGGTCCCCCCTATAGTCCTGCACAGCCAGGCAACACGCATTTTAACAGACTTGCATCCAGGAGTCAGTAATCAGTAATCAGTCCTTGAGCTTGTTTTTGATGTTTTCGTAGGGGATTTTAGAACTTGGGGTAAGGGGCGTATGTAATGTCCAATGGTATGGAGAAATCGAGAACAACTTCCTCAACTATGTACAAGTCTTTACACAAAAAATCCTCTTTGTGTAGAGCTAACCAGCATCTCTTGTAGTACCACCCCATGGCTGCCTGGATGAATCCCTAAGCAGGGGATCCAGTGCCTGTCTCTTTAAGAAATAAGACAATCCTAGGTGGTGGCTAATATGGTTTCCCACCAGAGTGCACCTTCCCCTATCTGGCCCAGGGGGTGCAGGTCTACTCACTCAGTCCTTCTCCTGTGCTGCTGGTTGGTCAGTGGCTGCTACCAGGATTTTTAGCTGGGCCGCTCCTTCTATGCCACACAGGTGATCCCCTCTCAGAGGGCTGGTGAATTCCTGAGGTTTGCTCCTTCCACGATCCTCTACCTGTAGGTGAGCCCCTCTCCCTCTGAGCCCCCTCACAGGCTCCTGCCTCCAGTCGCACATCCTCTCTTCTCCTCCAACAACTCCCCTGTAGCTGAGCAGGCTCAGTTACTCTTAAAGGCTGTCCTGGTCCCTTGCCAAGCCTCCTGTTGGGGATTTGCCAGGGTCCTCTAAGAGTACAGACCAGCCACTCCTCAAATCTGCCCACTGCTTCTAGGCCTTTCTCCAAAATTCTAGAACAGGGGGAAATTCCAGAGGACTGGTCTGCAGAGCCTCTCAACTCTGACCCAAATTTGCCCCAGCTAGTTATCACACCCGGGCTGCTACTCAGCCCTCCTAGCTAACGATTGAACTAGAGCTCACCCTAGCTAACTAGGAGGATGCTACACATATGTAGAACTTTCCTAGATGTCTTTATAGTCCAAGCTTTTGTAGTTATTCTTAAACATGATATATACACATGTAGCACACCCTTGGGTGATGCTTGGCTAGATATATAGGTTCAGCTCCCACCTGAATCTGGGGACACCTCCGATTATACCCAGAACACTTCGACACTCTGAGAATATTTTTTATGGGTTTTCTCGAAGAAGACAAACCCTGAAAAAGAACTAGCTGATTTAACACAGGTAATGTACATAAAACACAGATACCACTTTGCATAACACAGTAAGAAGTCACAATTCACTCGCCAAATTCTCCAAAAACTGACTCGTATCACACTGACTAGGGTGACATATGAGAGTGACATTGACACATGAAACAATAACTGTTAATGAGATTTAGCAGCTTATTGACATTTGCTATAGCAGTATGAATCTAGAGCAGAAATGTCCTACCTAACCACTGGCCAGTGAGATGAAACTTAAAGTCTCTCAACGTTGGGGCCCTTTAATCAATGGAAGAGCGCTCACTCTCTGCATGGGAGAGTATTTGTAATCCAGGGGTAGCATGATAGCACAGTCTCCTTTAAGCAGAATCTTCCAGTGAACATTGCAATAGAAGAAAACACTTCAATAAATCTTTACCATACAGGTGAAATCCTGATATACTGACACTTGTTCAGTATATTCAAAGCAGCAAGCTTCTGTGAGGACTTGGAACTAAACACACTCTTCAGCCACAGCACAAGTTTTGAGGAGACAATCCAATAATATACAGTGACAGAGTTCTCTCATCAATCAGCATCAGGAATAGCTAATTCTGAGCAGCTTGGGCTTTCCAAGATCTTTATCACTCTGAGAATTAGAGAGCAGGCTTTCTCATGACCATTCTCCAGAGATGAACAGCAAGTGCAGCAATATCAAAATCCCCTTTCATCACAGAGTACTCACTGTTTCTGGATTGTCCTCTAGATAGCATTAGACAGTAGTCGAAATCCTCTCTTTCAGCAGCTTCCTCTCTTTCAGCAGCTCCAGACTTTGAGAGACACATGCACTTGAGTGGCTGTAATCCTGAGTGTCAGACAGGACAATCCTTGATTTGCACACTGTCCTCCTGCAACAATTCCTCTGCTACACACTCCCAGCCCAGCCCATGGGCTCTAGCAGCACAGAGAGTGAGACTCTGTGACTTTACACCAGGAGCCCTTGCTCCATGCGGTCCCCTGAAAATGTCTGCCTCCCCACATGTGCTTCTTTCTTTTTTTCCTCTCTCCTTTCCTCCACAGCCAATCATAAGTCCAGCTGCAACAGTGCTGCTATGGTTGGATCCTTTTCAGCTGTAGCAACAACCAATTAGAACACAGTCCTGCTTTTCCTGTCTCTCACTCACAAAGAGAGAAAAGAAAAAAAAATGCTTTGCAACTGCTGTTTAAGATTTAAAGCAACCAGCACATCTCTACACACATATTATGTGTTATAATAAAGTACTAGAAGCATTTGTTGTACAAAAATGGTCATTTTCCATAGCAGGTTTCAGCCTGATTGGTGAATTTTAACTGGAGTTCTGCTTCATAGCAACCCTATACTGACAGAAAGTCATCATGCAAAGTAATGCTAAATCTTTGTGGTACTCATATACAACTTTTTTAGATATCTGGCATAGAATATTTAAATGGATCCAGTAGTAGATAAAGGGGGCCAGTGGTACTGTACAAGTAGGAACAGACAATTTATGGTACATACAAGTATTCAAATGTGTTGGTAAAACTGTACATATCACATATCCAGGTGGATTATACAATTTTTTTTCAGGACAAGTTTGGCTTTCCTTTAGTGATAAATGGTAATAATAACGATGATTAATGATAATGTGTATGTCATTTGTTATTTGTACCCATAGTATGGCCCAGAAACAATAGTGTGCATTTTGCTTTTTTTTTATCCTACTTAAAAAACACTGACCCTGACACTAATTTTTTTTTTCTTTTATCTTACCGAAAATACACTGACCCTGACCATTGACCCCAAACTTTGACCCTGACCTTTGACTCTGACATCAACCCCAACCTTGATACTGACTAAGATGAAACACTGATCTAGCCATTTTTTTCTTTATTATTAAATTATTTTTCTCAAGCCTTTTTTTTCTAGCAAGGAAAAAAGATGCATCTTTCTCCTCATTCAGAGGAGAAAAAAAAAAAAAACAGGGCGAGCAGAACAGTGACCCAACCAGAGGATATCAAAGCAATCAGGTGATCAGGAACTGGGGCTCTGTGTTCCTGATTGTTAGTACAAGACCCAAGGCTCTTGGTGTGCACCCAGTCTCTGTGCTGGGAGCGCACCATGAGCTCTGTGTTCTCCCAGCACAAACACATATATCCTCACAAGAAGACCCACTTCAGTGAGGCCGCATATATGTGTCGGCGGCAAGGGGTTAAAATATTTACAAATTTTTACCAAGCAGTAGAAGAGTTTTAACATGTCATCTCTGACCTGTCTAGTTGCTTGTAATATGAAGCTATTATTTCTATAAGTTCTTTAAAGTTCACAATAAAGATTTCAAAGTCAGATTTCAGGTGGTTTATACAGATTTCACACTTGCTGTCCTTCCCCATGCACTGCAAGGGTTAAATGTTCCTTAAGTATAGTTGGTAAAGGAAAAGGCTGTCAAGCTTACCTTATTCATTGATTCCCAGACTGCTGGTATTCTGCTCTTCTCTCTGGCTGTTTGGGCTGTGGATGGGCCATTGCCATCCTCAAATACCTTGCAGGATTATTGGTTCTGCAATGTATGTTATGATGTGAGCATGCAACAACTGGCCAGAAGACTTTAGAGAAGAGGTTGCAGGGGACAGTGTGCAGGAAGGCTGCTGGAGTGATGATTAAGGTAAATATTACAGCTTCTTTGTCAACCTCTAGACCTGGTGAGCCTTTAGCCATTGCAGTATAGGGAGGCCCCACTACAAGATTTTTTTTCTAGTGCATGAAATTGGACTTTCATTTCTTCACAATGCCTATAGATACAGAGATAACTGAGGGCTGGTTTTAAAGTGCTTTTACTGCTTGTTCAGGATATGGAAACACTTTAGTGTGCATGATCTGGGCACAAGCTCACTTTAATTTCTTTCTCTACAGAGCTGCATTAATTCTGGCCACCAGAGTTAGGCATACATCAACAGCAGCAGCACTGACCTGTAAACAGGCTCCTGGCTGCTATAGCAGCTGAGAGTTTGTTTACCTTTTCTCACTTGGCTTTTTAGTATCAGTGATTCTGTCACTTCTACAGATTGTGGCAGGTAAGCCTTGACATAACACAGCCTCATCTTTTATATTTTACGAATAAGTTTTGGATTGTAGTGTCTTTGTGTGCATTAAAATTAATTTGAATGTAAGTTTTACTGAAAATATGGGTTTATTACACAGTTGTGGGTCTTTATTTTCAGACGCCATATAATGTTTTAGGGGTTTTAAGTAATCTTCGGGCCTACACGTGAAAAGAAAAAGACTACAAAAATGATGGGTTAATGTTCCACCATAGCAAAATATACTATTCTGATCATGAATGGGGATAGTACATGTAATGATAGTATTTGGCATAGGAATTAATTTTTTTTAATTTATTTCTTTTTTTTAAAATTTTCTATATATCGTCCTACAGGCAAGCTGTTCTGCAAAGGTGACAGTACCACATGCTGAAACAACTATAACACTGCCAAAGCACAGAGTGCTTTTTTATTTAACAGAAGCTGTTGCCACAGCTATTTAAACATCCCTGGCAGTATTATAGTTTTAACAAACCTCTGTTACTGAAATTTTTATGAACAGCTTGGTCTGCATTATAACATGAAAAAATGTACATAAAGTTTTTGAAATAAAACATAAATGTTATGATGAAATATTAACATTATGGGGTTGCTTTACGAAAACTGGAGAGTGCAAAATCTGGTACAGCTGTGCATGGTAGCCAATCAACTTCTAACTTCAGCTTGTTCAATTATGCTTTGACAAACAAAAAACCTGGAAGCTGATCGGTTTCTATGCAGAGCTGCACCAAATTCTTCACTCTCCAGTTTTAGTAAATCAACCGCAATATGTAGAAACCACATGTAGTTATCAGAATAGAATAGAATATGTGCTTTTTTTAATATCCTTGTTTGTTCCTTGGGAGAACATAATAAACTATGTCATGGGCATACAGAAGTGTAAGGTTAACTGGCATCCTGCTTCTGCTGTGAACATTGTTTTTTTTGTGTATTT
This sequence comes from Staurois parvus, assembly GCF_062004578.1. Lineage (NCBI taxonomy): Eukaryota > Metazoa > Chordata > Amphibia > Anura > Ranidae > Staurois > Staurois parvus. The sequence goes on from NW_028317810.1 coordinate 14,578,224, forward strand.
GTTAATCTACAGTCCTTGGTATATGTGTTATTAAATTGTTCCTCATATTGAAATTATTTTAAAACCTTTTTTTGTATGGTATAATATTTGCAAAGCACAAATTAAAAGTGTTGCATGTGGTTTTTGCAGTGGAAGTCAAAGTCGAAGTTGTTCTACCAGAGAAAGAAAGGGAAAAAGAAGAATTATCACCCAATGGGAAGGCCAGTCCTCTAGCATACAAAGCAAATGGGACAACTCGACATTATCACCATGAAGAAAGACCCATTGTTCTTAATCCTTACACCAATCCCAAAGACATGGTGGAAGCCTCAGTTTGCCATGTAAAGGACCTAGAGAATGGACAGTATGTTCTAATGTGTTATTCTGTACTTGGCAGTATTATATCAGCTTTATAAACATAACTGCTTTCCACCCACTTCCCAGTTTAATAATAATCATTACTTTGGTATTGTTTGTCAGTTAATTTTGTGAAAATATTTATATGATAATCATTATTACTATACATTATTCATTTATATTGCTAGAATTCATGTTTGAATAACATAGTGGTTTTTATTTAATGATTGTTTTTCTTCAGGGCTTTTATACATATTTTACTACATACTGTATACCAATGATTGCATAATGAAGGCAGGCGTCAAAACTCGGCCAATCTTCTGATCACCTGGATACACTTAAACTACACCAAGAAGCCTCGAAGTGGCACGTATTGGCAGGCAGAAGGACAATAAGCTCAAATGAAGTACTCCACAACACCTAACCAGGCATTTGACAGTATCTGAACTAGAAGTTCTCAGTACTTGTGCCAGGTGCTGCATGTATCATATGTAGCGCTACCCCTGAAGGAGCCACTTGTATGTTTTCCATGGGCTCCCCTTGCTTCACCTTGCAGTCAGGCACAGTGTATTTCTTCAGCCCAACACACTCACGCACACGTCCGCTCGTTACCTTTAATGACCAATCTAGGGGATGTTTTGTTTTGGAGTTTTATTGTAGAATTGGGGATAGGGGTGGGGAGATTTATTAGGATACTTCAAATCAGAACTATTCACACTGAGGACTGAGCTGATCTTTTAGTTGAGCAGTTACGAAGTCTTGTCTGACAGTAGATAGCAGACTTCTGTAAAATATAGCAGCAAGTAGTTTTAGGAGTGAGCAAGGTCCCTTTCGCAGTAGTAGTTAATACAGGGCTGAGCTCCTCAGGTATAAGCCAGCTATGACAGACTGTGACAGCCCAAAGGCAAGGTAGCTGAGCAAAGTTCTTTTTCAGAAGCAACAGACAAGCTCTTCAGAACACTAGCCAGTGTTCCCTTTCTCAGACCCATGCTGTCTATCAAGCACCAGAGAAGCACAAGATCTCTCAGAGTCTGTACTCACAAGTCAAGGACAGAATTGTTGCCTTCTTCCAATTTTCCAAGCGACTCTCTCCAGTGATACCAGACAGATCTATGGCAGACAGCTCCCTTCAATCAGCTTACTGAAGGACCAGGGTCACTCTCCCTAACTTCTGTCCCTCAGGTTGACCCACCTGAGGCCACATGGCAGCAAGTTCCAGGTTAGGCAGCCTGCCTCCAGCCTGGCTGGTTTAATCCACTCCCGGGAAAGACTCTGAACCCATGTGCTTTCAGAATATAACTCCCGCTCCCAGCATTCAATAGGGAAACCCTCCACTGCAATTGACCAGGGTTTATCCATATTCATGCGGTACATTTGCCTCGCCCCTATCCATGTTCTGGAAGGCTGTCATAGCTTCCTGAAGGTGGGCAGATCTCAGACAAACTCCAACAGCACCAGAGCAGTATGAGCAGACCTAACTCGTCAGTCACAGCACTCTGTTAAGCAGAACACCATACTGAATTTACTTGACAGCCTCTCTGGTAAGCAGAGAAACACAGCTATATACATCCTAGCACATAACTAGGAGGGTGCTACACATACATACATACATACATAAATAAATAAATAAACAAATAAAGCTCTGTGCGTAGTGGCTACAAAGAAAAGGAGTCTAATTTACAAAACAACAAACTGTGAAGTAGGTTACATTCACTTGGTCTGTATAAATGATACTTTTTTAAGATCCATTTTTTAAATGCATAAAATTGTCCTATTGTTTTTTTCAATACCAGAATACATTTTGCATTTGAGGGGGTCATTTAGACAGAAAGCAAAGATGCTGCCAGCAGCACATGTATATTAGGGTAGTCACACGGAGATCATGCAGATTCATTGCCGTGGTTGGGATTCAAACAGACAACCCTAACATTGTGAGGCAGCAGTTCTAACCACTAATCCTGCCTGTATTTCTGTGGTGTGAATCAACCCTAAGTCCCTGGGCAAGAACCAGCCATATTCTTTGTGAGGGGACCCCAGGGGAGCAGGCTGTATCCATTGAGTGGGGATCCCCCATGAGTGATAACACCACCAGGGAATGAGGATCAATCTGACCTGATCTGACCAGACCTATTTGGATGACATCTGGATGACCAGAGGCTTACTACTATTTATGCGCATTTGAATTGCGTATCTGGTGAGTGCGCAATCTCATTATTTATCACCAAGATCCACGATCCATATCAATGGACACCCTGAGATCATCTGAAATCTCATCAGCACTTCTTCTCTCTGGACTTTTAACGGAGTCAACACCCTTTAGCACCTTTGACCACCATCTAATGGCCTCTGTATTTGCACCTTGTCACTTCATATATGCATTTTTGTCATTGTTGAGTTTAGTAGCGCTGCACCCCCTCTTTGTATATGTGTTTTAGAAGGTTTATGGGTACCTTTTTTTGGTGTACAGCTGCTTATACATTTGAAATTATTTTAGCGCTCGCTTACTCGTTCTGTTATTACTGGTATATGTATATACGTATGTGCTCAGATGCGGGTTTCTAGATTTTTTGTTATCGACCTGAACACTGCACCTGTGCAAATGTCTTCATTGAAAACAATGTAGTTGCGTTCAGATCCCTAAATAAAAAATGCTTGTAAATGCATTTTTTTATGGCCATGTGAATGTAGCCTAAAGTGAGTTAATTTCTAATTGTTAGAAATTTTAAGCTATACTGAGCTAATTTTTTTTCTAGAAGGCAATAAAACAAATTGTATTGACACCTGCATTCATCACATATGTTAAACATGGAACATTGCTACAGGGAAGTACATGTTCTTTAAACAAAACAATTTTGACATATGCAGTTACAGTTAGATAGAGTTGGTCAGTGACCATGTCCACTAATGCTTGTGTGCCAGCTGCAAGTAATATGAGACAGACCTGTAAAACTATTCAATGTTACAATTTACAATAATCCATAATAATCTACTCATATAGTAACTGCTACTTCATATTTACCTCTAGAATGCGGGAGGTTGATTTAGGATGTGGCAAAGCTTTGCTCATTAAGCAAAATGGAGAGTACTATGCAATGGGACACAAATGCCCTCATTATGGAGCACCATTAGTGAAAGGTTGGTATCTTTCAAGTCTGCTGTTAGTTGATATTTCATGATATTAAAAAATAAATAGGACTCACAAAAAGTAATTTTGTTTTGGTACCATATGAGAGCATACCAGTGTACTGAGTAAGTCTGTCAACTAACCCAATAGTAAAATCACATTAATTATCAATAAACTCTGTTTTTTTCATGAAAATATTTGTATACTCAGTGGGTTTAAAATACAAAAAGAGCAGAGAATGTTCACCTAGCAAAGTAAATGTTGTTTCTTAACTCAACCAATCACATTCAAGGCAAAATCCTGTGTTTTTATTGCCCTGCACAGTTTCACTTGGGCATTTAAAAAGAACAGAGCCTTGTTGTATCCTTCTGTCTCTATCTACGTTTTAAATTTGTGTGGTTAGTATAGAAGATCATTTCAAAAATTAAACTCTATGGGGTTGATTTACTAAAACTGGAGAGTGCAAAATCTGGTGTAGCTTTGCATGGTAGCCAATCAGCTTCCAACTTGAGTTTATTCAATTAAACTTTGACAAAAAAACCTGGAAGCTGATTGGTTTCTATGCAGAAATGCACCATATTTTGCACTCTCCAGTTTTAGTAAATCAACCCCAATGTGTGCAAAAACACTGCCACAGAAACTTTTCCAACATGACAATATTTGTCAGTGATTGGTGTCATTAGCAGCCTTCAGACAAAATTATCAAAGGGTTACACAAAGTAAAGTAACATTGCAACAGGAGCAGGCACTCAGGTGCTACATCTGTCCCTTAAAGGATAAGTTCACCTTTTGACCAAAAATAATACATACACATTTTTGTGCGTGTAAAAAAATATGCATTTATTATTTTTGGTTGCAAGAGCCTGCAAAGTGTTGCACCAGTGATCAGCAGATCTCTAGTGACATGCAGGTCTCCTTCTGACCTGTCAGTATATCTGCTTGCCCTATGGGATGTTCATTGAGAATTACAAGCCGACATACGCTAAGGTTGTCGAGAACAGTTGTGCTTTTTTAACCTCTTGGCGCTGGCGCCTCCCGGCCCTTTAAGGGTTCCAGAAGCCGGGAGGAATGAGTAATGAACTTGCTGTATATACAGCCCCTCCCTTGACACAAAGAACTTCCAACATTCTCACTGTATTTTTCAAATCAGTGCCAGTATAGTTTGTTATGTTCCTATGATTACTGTAAAGTGATTTTCCTTGCACAGGTGTGCTTTCTAGAGGAAGAGTGCGCTGTCCATGGCATGGAGCATGTTTTAATATTGCGACAGGTGATATAGAAGATTTCCCAGGATTAGATGGTTTGCCAAAATTTCAGGCAAGTTCTAAAAAAACATGATGTCATTAATTATGTTCAGCAGATTATTTTGGGGTGATGTGTATTAATATAAATAATGATACAATTACTATTAAATTGAAACTGCAATTAACAGTTCAAATAGACATTTGTGTACAATAGCTGTTGGTACTTACCTGCCTATCAGTGGCCTTTTTTTTGTTGTTGTGTTAAACAAGCCACTAATTTTATCATGCTAAGTACATGCTGACAACAGAAGTGCAAATAAACCCAGAGGGACTAGAACAGAAATGGATCAATACTTCCAATCTCTTTTGTACCAGCCAAGTATTCAATCGTAATGTTAATGTTATTGAACAGGAAGGAGCAGATTCAGGAGCCTTTTAAGAACAGTGTTGTAAATGAAATATGCAGTCACTGCAGTCTCAGTGAGAAGACCACAAAAATGTAATGTATAATTAAGTTAATAGTATAAACATATTATAAAGATACAATCTTTATGATCTCTTGATACAAATTAAATATATCCTCAAATGTATTGGCTATTGGATGTTCAATAAATTAGATGAATTTACCTCAACATAAATAAGTTAAGTAAAAGATAAGAGCGACTTGCTGCTTTACAAGATAAAAGCCAAATGAAGAGTCCCTTGAGACTGGTTTCAGGCATCTATTATATGCACCCAATAAAACAATGGCAGTTTAGTATGATGATGCTGCGTTGAAAAATGTGTGGACAAGTTGTTCATGAATAAAACTACAGCAGAGCATGTGAATTTTAAAGTGGTCTCTCTCACACACACACACAACAAATGGTCAAGGTCTTGATTATGTTTTTGGAAATATAGAAATTATTGATAGAAATTATAACGCATTATGTTTGAAGCCTTAATAAAAACATGCACATCCTAATTTTACATTGATATATTAACAATTCATATTATTATGGTATATAGGTTAAAATAGAGAAGGAAAGAGTATACATCCGTGCCAGTAAACAGGTAAGTGACATTCTTAAATATAACCAAAAACTTTAACCTATATAATTCCGGTCTATATTATACATGGCATACATGGTCTCCAATCTGGTGCCCCATATTGCAGTGTTTTCCATTTTTCTGGAACAACATTCAGTTTAGTGACCAAATTACGAATTCAAAAGAACAGTGCTATCATTATTACTGGTGGTTCATCAAATACTAAAATGCAACTGCAGTATAAGTATATCAATATAAACAATGAAATAAATATAAATCAGCAAATCAAACCCAATATATAAACTGAAATCACATATAAAATATTCATACAGTGCCTTGCGAAAAGTGCCGACTGTGCAATCAAAACATATATATATATATTTATGTATATGTATATATATATATATATATATATATGTATGTGTGTGTGTAAAGTGCTGAAATTAATCCATAAAGTGCCATATGACAAACGTGAATATTTAATATGTGATTTGGGTTTATATACAGTATTTGTCTTTATTTAATTATTTACATTGATAAACTTATTATACCACAGTTGCAGTATTTGACGAACCACTAGTAATGATGATAGCACTGCTCTTTTGAATTCAGAATTTGGTCACTATAGTGTACTAGGGTTTGCACTTTCGAGCAACAACAGAGTTTGCATAGGTCAACACACAGCAAGTATTTGTCCTTCGTTTTCTTTTATTTTTGGCTTTTGGGGATACTTTACACATAGTGCAGTTGCTTTTTTATCACAATCTTTAATAACATTCAGTTTGCCATTGTTTTTGAAAACCCATAAACATGTAATTTCAAGAAGAAACTACTCAAAAACAACTGAATTAAGGTTATGCCTGAAAGATATTTATGTCACAATTATGGATTGAAAGGGCACTTACTTATACACATATACAACAGTTATTTGTAGTATATCCAAAGCTAAACAGGTCACACTACAGATTATGTGAGGGTTACAGCTACCTATACATTCTCTAGGATAGCAAGAGCCTATCTATGCCAAATGCCCCTAGAAAGTGCCCAATGAATCTGAGACCTCCCTACACTATTTCTGCATGCAGGGGGGCATATAGGGACCCAACTCTAAACAGAGGTAGTTGGAACAAATGCACTGGTCTCTGATAATGCTCATTTTTGTATAGTGCCTAGGCTAATTGCAAGTAAAGGGCACCCTGTATCTTTTACACTTATTTATACTGCTTTTTGAATCTGATAAGTGTTCTTCTAGTTTATTTATGGGTGCAATAATTGCAGAAAACTAGTGAAACAACGATACTTGCAAATAATAACTGCAGGTGACACTGACACAAACATATGTTATAACAATACTTGTGCTATAGAAATATGGGTACCCTCCTAACAGAGCCTTATTCCAAGCCCTGACCATGGCTGTTATAGAAAGCCTATGCTGTTTATAGTTCTATAATACATAGGTCTTTAATGTTGTACACTTTTTCTTTTTTTTTTTTTAACAATCTGTGAATTTATTTATTTTTTGCTTGCTTCTTCAAGGCTTTACAGTCACAAAGAAGGACCAAAGTTATGGCTAAATGTATTGCGCTGAGTAATTATAGTACAGCAATTACTAATATTCTCATAATTGGAGCAGGTAAAATAATATTTAGGATGTCTCCTTTGTTAGCATCAGTAAGGGTCAATATGTGCTTACAAAATGTGTTTTACTTTCCAGGGCCGGCTGGATTAGTGTGTGCAGAAACATTAAGACAGGAGGGATTCTCAGATAGGATTGTAATGTGTACTTCAGAGAAGTATCTGCCATATGATCGGTCCAAGCTAAGCAAAGTACGTATGTCCAATGCCAGTATGACATGTGTCAACCTCAATAACCATTAAAATGTGTATGTATAAAAGGGAAGAGCCAATAAAATGAAGATGGAAGCTGTGACCAAAAAAGGCAGGCAGAGCGCAAATGACTGGTCACCACTATTGCTTGTGGTCTGCCTACAGCTGAGCTTTCCACATACCAACTTATAATGTCTTTTACTGCGCTGAGTCTCTGTGTGATTTGTAAAAGCAGCACTTTGCTTTCTCAAGTCAGGCCCTCCAGCAATGAGACCAGAGAGCTCCACAGTGGTGGCATCACTTAATCTCAATCCAAATCACCTAAAAATAGCAGTTGGAAGCAGTAGTGGCTGAAGTAGTGAATAGATTTTCTGCTTGATTCCCCCATTAACACAGTCACAGTTGATGCTGAAATCCCTCCTGCAGCACTACTGTGTTCTGCCAGTAGGGAGACTTCCCTGCCGGCAGAACACAATGATCAGTAGTGATCATTGTGTTCTGCCAGCAGGATAGGCTCCCTGCTGGCAGAACACAATAGTGCTGCAGGAGGGATTCTATTCTATTCTATGCAGGAGGGAAACGCGTTTAGTTTATTGGACGCAATTTTCAACTTTATTATGTATTGATACTTGGAACATTTTTATCCTGTATGAAATGTATTATGGAATCATTATGAATCAACTTGACAATTTTTTAAATCTGTTTTCCATGTAGTGTAGTTGTATTTATTCATCAATAAATCTGTATAATACGTACCTAGTGGCTGTGTGTGTTGCGCTTCATTTAATGTCTTATGGTAAACTGATGCTTCTTTGATAAGCAGAGATGAACTTGGGCATCCTCTGAACTCATCTCTATCAGAAAATGAAATGGTGGTGGTGATATTGGCGCTCTTATATGGACACATGCCCAAATTAATAAATTACATTGACTAAACCAAGCTCATCTCTACTGCCTGGGCAACCTCATATGCCAGGAAATGCACTGCTATTTTTCAGAAGGAATTCCAGACAATTTTAGGTTACTGGCACAATTAATATTTCAAAATTTGCCTGTTTTTTTAATAACATAGCAAATTTTTTTCTTTATTTTATAGTTAGGTTCCACTTTAGTTAGGTAGAGAAATACACCTTTTATTCAGTTTTAGGTGACATAAATTAAACAGCATCTCTATGTGAACTGAACAGGTGAAATTAACAGGTAAGTTAGTAGTGCTATGTATGAACATCTATGCTCAAAGCAGAGCACAGCCACAGCCACCACCATAATTTTAATAACTCTCTGCTGTAATTTTAAGATGCTGATGCCAGGGATCTGGATCCATTACTTATAGCTTTATTTGCTTTTACCTTGAGGTCACCTGTCTGCCTTAGACAAATGTATTTATGCTACATTTCCCATGTTCTTATTTTTGCAGTCAATGGATTCTCAGGCAGAACAGATTTTTCTAAGATCCCAGGAATTTTTCCACATATATGATATTGAAGTGCTAACTGAGACACAGGTAAGGAGTTTGCATGAGATAATATGTTTTTTTAAATATAATTTAAATATAGGGAGGAAAGAGTACTGTTTGCTATGCCAAAAACTAAAACAATTATTAGCTATAAGGAACTGAATAAAAAATAAAATTACAAGATTCTCCCTCATTATTATATAAGTCTCAGGTTTATGAGTTAAACTAAGAAATGTGGAGGCCAAATCAGTGGTTAGTAAAGAATATGTTTATGTGAATAATGTGAGTAACTTTCTGAGGTCTATTTTCAAATTAAAAGTAATTTAATACAGAATATGTTAATACTTGGTAAAAATAGCAAGACATACATATTACATTAATTAGAACATGTATTTTATCGTGGCTTGTACATATTGCATAGAAACATGAAAGTGAACTGGACTAAGCTATAGCTACCATAAAGACATGTGGAGGCTCCAGCCCCCCAGTAATACCATGTGGGCCCCAAAAATAAATTAAAAAGTGCTGCCAAACAGATCATGAGTACAGGGGGAAGGACCCATAGTCCAGGTCACCCTCCTGGATGCGTCACAGGGGGAAGTGGACTTAACAATTTCCCTTTAAGACTATTGTACCTTGTTCCTCTTGATGTTCCCATTTGAGTGATTGATAATAAGTCTGGAATGTCACAGGATCAGTGCCCAGGGAGTTTTATATTTAATCTTGTTTTCTCCCTATTCACTGTTGGAGGATCAGTTACATCTGCATTCTGAAACTGATTGTCAGGGACACAGGTCTTTTGTCTGTGGTTCCCTGTCTATATTCCCAATTTGTGGAAAACTCCTAATATTGAGCTTTTGTTGGGAGTTTAGTTTTTTGGACAGCTTTTATAAAGTGACCCTCAGTTAACTCTTATCCATTTTTGGAGTCCATATGCCCCTCCCTATAAGTAATAAGCATATACACAGTCTTTGAAATACATTTATAATAAAGTTCTAATAAAAGCTACATTTTACCCTAATAGTTATTGGTGCGTGGGTAGATACACCTTCGTTCTGTAGTTAATGTTGTATTTGCCACATTGGGAAGAAGTATTTATTATAGTAAGGCTTTTTGAAAATTAATAGACCAACTGAGAGTTTCGATTCCACACTTACAAGACCAAAGCCTATTTGAACCCTCAGTTTAAATCGTCTAAATACATTCCAACGCACTAAAACAATGGTTTCCAGAGCCTCAATCTGCACAGAAAATCTTGTCCCCTGCCATCAACTGGAGAGTAGGACCCTTCCTCTGTAATGAAGCATTAGTCCCTCTGCAGAGGTCCTACATACATGTTCTCTACACAGTGACGCTAAAGCTATGCAATCGATAAAAAGCTTATAATGATTGGAGATCTTGGGAAATGAGACCACTAACCGCACAAGAGAGCAAGGATCCCACTATGTACACTTTTTGTTCTGATGCACCTGGAATGTCTGTAGCTGATTTTAAGTGAAAGTTCACTTGGGCTTTAACATGTCCATTCTTTCTGACTTCCTCTGAAGTTAGCATGTCTACCTCATTACTTACAGTACCTAACACCCTCAACCCTGGCAGGCCTTAACATGTACATAACACACTTTTTCCCTTAGGCAGGCCATTGATGGAGCAAATTTTTTATTTCTGTAAACTCGACTCTCCCATCAACATAGACAGTGTTGACAGGGAATCGTCTTGGATATGACCAAGGAGCCCCAGTAGCCTGGTGACAACTGCAACAGTTGCTACCTGATTTATTCCATGTCCTTCATTTTCATGATCTGGTTTAGGAGATTAGCTAATTTGCCAGTTATCAGCACTCCAATTTAGGGTTTTTATTCCAGCTGTTTGGAAAGGCTATATAAATGTGCTATTCTATTGTTTAAATATGAGTTCCCCTTTCAGCAGCATAGTACTACAGTACAAATATTTATGTTAACCTTTCACCATAGTGAGCATAATCATATTAGCTATTGACTGATACTTTAAAGTTCTTCTCTGCATCCTAAATTCACATTGTACAGAAATGATTTCAGGTTGTCAACTTGGACACAAAGAACAAGACAGTTGTCTTTAAGGATGGATTTAGAATGGAATACAACAAGCTACTTATTGCTACTGGAAGCACGTGAGTATACTATAGATTTAGTTTGTTTATATTTTGCAAACAGCCACAACAGTATAGTAGTAATTCATGTATTAGGCAAAGTTTTACTATGCAGTTGCAAAGTCCACTAAGCTGTGCCAACTGGTAATCAGCTGCCAGGTAGTGCATAGTGAATCCGCCTGATCACAGTAATGTCATTATTCAAGAAGGAACTGATTACATTTTTACACTGCTACAGTCAGCGAACGTAATGTTACATGTTAGATATAATTTCAATGGGTTAAATGGAGCCCCTCAAATGTTCTTATCGTGTTACATACACAACATGCATAAACAAATACTGTGTTCTTCTACTGTTATAAGGCTAAGTAAATGCTCAGAAATGTCTTCCATTTGCTATGAATTTTTCTCTTTCAAAAAGTATTGCTATTAGTTTATATATAGTATACAAACTATAGGCTATCCAAAAAAGATTTTTTGGATAGAGCAAGGAAGGGTTATAACCCCTGTCAGATTTTTGTTTTGCGATTTATGTCCCATTGTGGAGATTTCCCTTCACTTCCTGTCCCATAGCCAAACATGAAGTAAGAGGAAATCCTGGAAAATTTAGGGAATTCCTTGGAGATCCCCAGGTCACCAGAACTATTGCCCCCATTGAAAAATTTTGCCTCTATTACTTTTCTAGGGACAACCTAAAATTGGGGAATTCCTTTTACTTTCACTTTCAATGATAATGGTACAGAAAGCAAAAAAAAAAACCTGACAGGGGTTCTAATCCCTCTGCACTCCATTAAAAAAAAATGTTTAGTTACACTTTAATATTAGTTGTTGAGGAGCAGCACATAGTGCCAGTAATACAGTAGGTTCCCCATCCCTATCTGTGTACCTGTGAGGGAGAGGTGAGCAGTGTAGGTAAATGTACTAAGGAGGGTGAGGAAAACAGTGTGGGATTATGTATTGGAGGGAGGGGGAGAGTTGAGTAGTGTGGGTCTATGTAGGAAGGAGCTTTGTTGGTCTACATGAAAAGACGAGAGAAGAGAGCAGTGTGGGTCTGTTTATCAGGGAAAGTGCAGCAAGGGTCTGTGTACTGGATAAGGGGAGTTGAGTTGTGTGGATCTATCTATCAGGGAAGGAGAGTTGAGCAGTGTGGGTCTATGTATCAGGGAAGGAGAGGTGAGCAGTGTGGATCTATGTATCGGGGAAGGAGAGGTGAGCTGTGTGGGTCTAGGTATCAGGGAAGGAGAGGTGAGCAGTGTGGATCTATGTATCGGGGAAGGAGAGGTGAGCTGTGTGGATCTATGTATCGGGGAAGGAGAGGTGAGCAGTGTGGATCTATGTATCGGGGAAGGAGAGGTGAGCTGTGTGGGTCTAGGTATCAGGGAAGGAGAGGTGAGCAGTGTGGGTCTATGTGTCGGGGAAGGAGAGGTGAGCAGTGTGGATCTATGTATCGGGGAAGGAGAGGTAAGCAGTGTGGGTCTATGTGTCGGGGAAGGAGAGGTGAGCTGTGTGGGTCTAGGTATCAGGGAAGGAGAGGTGAGCTGTGTGGGTCTAGGTATCAGGGAAGGAGATGTGAGCAGTGTAGGTCTATGTATCAGGGAAGGAGAGGTGAGCTGTGTGGGTCTAGGTATCAGGGAAGGAGATGTGAGCAGTGTAGGTCTATTTATCGGGGAAGGAGAGGTAAGCAGTGTGGATCTATGTATCGGGGAAGGAGAGGTGAGCAGTGTGGATCTATGTATCGGGGAAGGAGAGGTGAGCAGTGTGGATCTATGTATCAAGGAAGGAGAGGTGAGCAGTGTAGGTCTATGTATCAGGGAAGGAGAGGTGAGCAGTGTGGATCTATGTATCGGGGAAGGAGAGGTGAGCAGTGTGGATCTATGTATCGAGGAAGGAGAGGTGAGCAGTGTGGGTCTATGTGTCGGGGAAGGAGAGGTGAGCAGTGTGGATCTATGTATCGAGGAAGGAGAGGTGAGCAGTGTGGGTCTATGTGTCGGGGAAGGAGAGGTGAGCAGTGTGGGTCTATGTGTCGGGGAAGGAGAGGTGAGCAGTGTGGATCTATGTATCAGGGAAGAGAGGTGAGCAGTGTGGGTCTATGTATCAGAGAAGGAGAGGTGAGCAGTGTGGGTCTATGTATCAGGGAAGGAGAGGTGAGCAGTGTGGATCTATGTATCGGGAAAGGAGAGGTGAGCTGTGTGGGTCTAGGTATCAGGGAAGGAGAGGTGAGCAGTGTGGGTCTATGTATCGGGGAAGGAGAGGTGAGCAGTGTGGATCTATGTATCGGGGAAGGAGAGGTAAGCAGTGTGGGTCTATGTGTCGGGGAAGGAGAGGTGAGCAGTGTGGGTCTAGGTATCAGGGAAGGAGAGGTGAGCTGTGTGGGTCTAGGTATCAGGGAAGAAGAGGTGAGCAGTGTAGGTCTATGTATCAGGGAAGGAGAGGTGAGCAGTGTGGATCTATGTATCGGGGAAGGAGAGGTGAGCAGTGTGGATCTATGTATCAGGGAAGGAGAGGTGAGCAGTGTGGGTCTATGTGTCGGGGAAGGAGAGGTGAGCAGTGTGGATCTATGTATCGGGGAAGGAGAGGTGAGCAGTGTGGATCTATGTATCGGGGAAGGAGAGGTGAGCAGTGTGGGTCTATGTGTCGGGGAAGGAGAGGTGAGCAGTGTGGATCTATGTATCGGGGAAGAGAGGTGAGCAGTGTGGGTCTATGTATCAGAGAAGGAGAGGTGAGCAGTGTGGGTCTATGTATCAGGGAAGGAGAGGTGAGCAGTGTGGATCTATGTATCGGGGAAGGAGAGGTGAGCAGTGTGGATCTATGTATCAGGGAAGGAGAGGTGAGCAGTGTGGGTCTATGTATCAGGGAAGGAGAGGTGAGCAGTGTGGGTCTATGTATCGGGGAAGGAGAGGTGAGCAGTGTGGGTCTATGTATCAGGGAAGGAGAGGTGAGCAGTGTGGGTCTATGTATCGGGGAAGGAGAGGTGAGCAGTGTGGGTCTACGTATCAGGGAAGGAGAGGTGAGCAGTGTGGGTCTATGTGTCGGGGAAGGAGAGGTGAGCAGTGTGGGTCTACGTATCAGGGAAGGAGAGGTGAGCAGTGTGGGTCTATGTATCGGAAAAGGAGAGGTGAGCAGTGTGGGTCTATGTATCAGGGAAGGAGAGGTGAGCAGTGTGGGTCTACGTATCAGGGAAGGAGAGGTGAGCAGTGTGGGTCTATGTATCGGGGAAGGAGAGGTGAGCAGTGTGGGTCTATGTATCAGGGAAGGAGAGGTGAGCAGTGTGGGTCTATGTATCGGGGAAGGAGAGGTGAGCAGTGTGGGTCTATGTATCAGGGAAGGAGAGGTGAGCAGTGTGGGTCTACGTATCAGGGAAGGAGAGGTGAGCAGTGTGGGTCTATGTGTCGGGGAAGGAGAGGTGAGCAGTGTGGGTCTATGTGTCGGGGAAGGAGAGGTGAGCAGTGTGGGTCTACGTATCAGGGTAGGAGAGGTGAGCAGTGTGGGTCTATGTATCGGAAAAGGAGAGGTGAGCAGTGTGGGTCTATGTATCAGGGAAGGAGAGGTGAGCAGTGTGGGTCTACGTATCAGGGAAGGAGAGGTGAGCAGTGTGGGTCTATGTATCAGGGAAAGAGAGGTAAGCAGTGTGGGTCTATGTATCAGGGAAGGAGATGTGAGCAGTGTGGGTCTACGTATCAGGGAAAGAGAGGTAAGCAGTGTGGGTCTATGTATCAGGGAAGGAGATGTGAGCAGTGTGGGTCTATGTACTGGGGAGGGAGAGCAGTGTGGGCCTATGTAGCAGGGAAGGGGAGGTGAGAAGTGGGAGCCTATGTAACAGAAAGGGAGAGGTGAGCAGTGTGGATTGATGTTTTAGGGAAGGAGAGGTGAGCAGTGTGAGTCTATGTATCAGGGAAGGAGAGGTGAGCAGTGTGGGTCTATGTATCAGAGGAGAGGTGAGCAGTGTGGGTCTATGTAGCAGGGAAGGAGAGATTGGAAATGGGGTGGGTGGGTATATGTACCAGAAAGAAGAAAGTTGAGTACTGTGGGCCCATAAACTAGGCGGAAAGACATAAGTAGCCATGGATTTTACATGCCAATTAAAAAAATTAAGAGGGCTGGTGATCGTAGAGAGCAGTAGGGATCTGTGTACCAGTGAATAAAAAGGTAAAAAAGGCTTCTCCAACCAAGTTTTCACATCATCACACTGCTGCTGATGTGCAGATGGCTTCAGAGATATGGAGGAACTAGTCTTGCAATGCACAATGTTGGGTCCATGTACTGCAGCAGTGAATGCATTATACATGGACACAGGTGAACAGACCAATTTAAAATCACACTTATTATTCTTGAATTCTAATATTCATACATGCCATTTATGTACATTGACGAGGAGAAAATTATTGCAAATGCTTTTTTCTATGTAATTATTCCATTGTGTGATTATGGTAGATCTATTAGCAATTCATCTCTTGTAGCACTTTACCTAATGTGATAGACAGAATATGATGTATCACCCAAGATTGTTTTCCCTAAGTAAATAAAAAATTACCTGCGTAGTCTTACTCTGCATCCATTCATGTATTATTGGATACTTGGTAAATACAAATTCCAACTTGTACCCCAGTTCCCCAACTCAAACCTTTAAAGTCAGGATGTCGTATTTGCTGTATTTACCATCAATCCTTTAGCCTGTGAATGAAGCCTACATTTATGTATGCAAACTATAACCCTACTAAAGTAAGCCTGCCAAAGTAATTATGCAATAAAATCCAAACCTTAAATTCAGCTTTAGGCACATGCAACAATTTTAATCCCTATATTTTAATCTATTTAGGCATTGATAAATGTACACATTAAAATAACCCAACTTTAAGAAAAATCTTCTCTTAGACAGTGGTTACCAGAACAGATGTCTCATTGGAAGACATCCTTCTATTTTTTGACAACTTCCTAGACACACCAAATTTAGACAGTAGTCACTGGAACAGGGGTCTCATTGGAATATTTCACCTCTATTTCCTGACAACTCAATGTTTTGATTTCTTGACAATTTCAGTACAAGTGAAAGTGGCCATCAAAATTAGGGTAGGTGAATCACCCCCAGCGGGAGACAGACAACACTAAAAACCATACAGTGGCTTGAATCCATCAACACTCTATCCAAAAGAAGTAAAAATAAAGCGTTTGCTTGATAATGCTATTGGTTTATTTAGTAGGTTTTGTTACTTCAGAATGGCTGAGTATGTGAAAGGTATTCTAGCTCAGGTAGTAAAAAGCTTCATTCCCCACAGCCCTAAAACTCTGAAATGTAAAGGAAAAGAACTGGACAATGTTTTCACAATTCGAACCCCAGAAGATGCCAACAGAGTGGTGAAGCTGGCAAGTAACAGGAATGTTGTAATTGTGGGAGCATCTTTCTTAGGTGAGTTGTGCTATGGCTAACCAATTATGTTTGTATGAAGAGTATTATAGCTAGAGACATACTAATTTAAAACACTTTACAGTGCCAATTACTGCATATCATATTGTATTAATAGAAGAAACTCCTTCAACAGGCATGTAGATCCGGGATTGTCACACTGGCAGTCTAACATTGACAGCTTTAGGTTGCTTCTGTTTACCTTTATCAGTTAAAATACCTGTCAATTGGCTCCTGGACTTTTATTTCACCTGTTAGACATTTCGATACTTGGGTACCACATGTCCAAGCTCTCTTTTAATTATATCATCCATATGAATGTATGTCTATGAACTTCCTTGCTATACGCTACCCTGCCTATGTTCAATATCGGAATTGAGCAATGTGTCTTCTCTGTTTTTTATCGTTTTGATCTTCCTTTGTTTTTGTCATACAATAAAATTATAAAGTATATAAAAAATGACAATTAATCATATTCTTTTAAGAATATGACAGAGAAACTTTCAGAACTAGATTATTTGCAGCTGTTGGAATTGGTCATAAAGTGAATCTGTAAGGACAGCAATATTTGAGCTGTCATTTTAGATATGGATTTTTTTTATAATGTAACATTACTGCATTGTAACAGTTCCTGATACTGAAGAAGCTGTTCTGTATCAATTTGCATAGGAGCATAAAGGTCTGGTCCTATGTAAATAAAACAAGAATTGCCAGTAAATGCAGCCAGAGAGCTGTGGGGGAGGAGGGGTGTACTGCAATGCCCAAAGTATTTAGATTTAAGTACATTGTAGTATTAACCACTCCTGAGGATTTACCCCCCTTCCTGACCAGGCCTCTTTTTGCTACTCATCGCCGCACAAATTCAACTGATAATTGCGCGGCCATGCAATGCTGCACCCAAATGAAATTTACGTCCTTTTTTCACACAAATAGAGCTTTCTTTCGGTGGTATTTGATCACCTGTGCGCTTTTTATTTTTCACGCTATAAACAAAAAAATACCAAAAGTTTTGAAGAAAAACAATATTTTTTACTTTCAGCTATAAAGAATATATAGTAAACTCAAAATTAGTTATAACTTTAGGCCAAAATGTATTCTGCTACATGTTTTTGGTAAAAAAATCCCAATAAGTGTATATTGATTGCTTTGTGTGAAAGTTATAGTGTCTACAAACTATGGTATAGATACTGTAATTTACGCCATTTTATTGCTACACAGCGCTGCGTCAGTTTAGCGGACAATTGCGCGGTCATGCAATACGGTACATAAATAAAATGTATGTCCTTTTTTTCCACACAAATAGAGCTTTCTTTTGGTGGTATTTGATCACCTGTGCACTTTTTATTTTTGGCGCTATAAACAGAAAATGTTTGAAGAAAATTAAAAAAAAAAAAAAACCCAATATTTTCTAAAATAAAAATATCCATAAAATATGTATGCAGCCTGTGGACCGAATGAAAAAAAGAGAAGAAATCTCTGCCAGAAAAAGTGTGTGGTATGCCCACCATTAGAATATACCTCCCTGCATCCACCCACTTCTAATGGTGGGCACACATTAGGTCACACTTTGCCACAAGCGCCAGTTCCAAGATTGAACAAATGTTTAAATAGTGGCACACTTGAATAAAAATTGTCCACGTATAAGTGCTACCCCATATGGAAAAATGATGACACCAAGTCCCAAACTATCTTGCCACTGCTCCCCATGTAGTCTGGGCATCTGGGGGGCTCCACGTGACTATCTTTTCCCTCATAAATCCGAAACTTATAAGTATAGCCTGTTGTCCTCTCACAGGTCTTCTACATCTTGACCCCATATCTGGCACGCTTGCTGGGGAGAAATTGTTTGAATGCAAGGCGGCCAGAAAAATGAATCGGGGACTCAACAATGCAGATGTTTTGCTGGGGAGTATAGACATCTGCAAATTTTTGGTTAAGGTGATTTGCAAGGGGCTGAATTTTGTGGAGCCGGTCAAATTCAGGGTCACCCCGAGGACAACACCCCGAGGACAACACCCAGAGTGTGTTGTCGTTGAAATGCATAAAACACATTATACTCTCATATCTATGCCTGGCCATGGCAGCAGAGAACATGGGCATATGATGAATCGGGTACCAATACAACCGCAATTAATTTCTTTTAGTAATGCCCATGTTGAGGGTTAGGGCCAAAAAAAATGTAAATTCGAAAACTGTAATGAGTTTCCATGCGACTGGTCTGGCAAGGCTTGAATTTGGGTTGGCGGCAATACATTTTTGTGCATATAAATTGCTTTGATCCACAATCAACGCATACAGATATTCCGTGAAAAACAGCTCAAAAAATCAAGGGGAGGAGTTAAATTTGCTATTTCCACCTGAATTCCGGGTTGGGCAGTGAATGGGGGAAGTACGGGTGCTGCAGAATTTGTGGGCTGCCAATCGGGATTTGCAAGCACATCCGGAAAGATATTAGGGGCTCTAAAGGCCTGTGTCCGAATTCTTGGTGGTTGCTGGACAATACTTGTGCTTGCCACCGCACCAGCTTGTACTGCACATATGGTACTCACCACGTCGCCAAGTCATACTGCAGTGCTGGTATTATTATTATACAGGATTTATGGCACCAACAGTTTGCTCAGCGCTACAATATAACGGGAGACAATACAGAACAATATAGTTCAATACAAGAGGGTTAGGAGGGCCTGATCCTGGGAGCTTACAATCTAAGAGGTATGTGAAAGACCAGGATGTACTAGGCCACTAGTACTCGCCAGTTCACCAAAAGGTAGCGTGGCACTAGTACTGGCACTCTGCTGCATATGAGAGTCATCAAAATTTACTGACAAGTGCTAACAGAGATCAGGCCTGATTCTACCAAAACTGCGGTTTTGTGTGCAAGGTATCAAGTGACAGTGACCTACTGACACTGCACTTGCTGGGGGAGAAGGGGGGGGGGAAAGCGTAGGGGCTAAACGCAGGTGCTGGCAGGTGCCGGGGCTAATCCCACTAACGCTGCTTTTTGGGGACACTATACCAATGTGAACGCTGGTGTAGTGCTGATCTGATCAAAGATATTGATCCGTTCAGACACTATACTAGCAATGGAGGTTTATTGTGCATGAGCGTGTTCCTGGCAATCAAGGGGTTAAATGTGATGACTGGTGTACTGACGGGCAATCTGACGCTATCTGGGAGGGGTGTGAACACTGCGGGAGCGCGAATCACGTATATATATATATATATATGTGATTTTGTGCACCCATGCTGCTCTGTAGCAGTATTTCTGCTGTGGGGCTGTCAGGAAGAGGTTACAGAAGCGGTTTGTGTTACATCGCTGCGTTACTTTAACTGACAATTGCCCGGTCATGCAACTTGGCACCCAAATTAAATTTACGTCCTTTTTTTGGGCTTTTTTTCAGTGGTATTTGATCGCATGTGCGGTTTTTATTTTTTGCTCTATAAAAAAAAAGGCTGACAATTTTGAGAAAAAAAACCAATATTTTGGACTTTTTGCTATAAAACATGTCCAGTAAAAAAATTTGAAAATCAAATGTTGTCATAAATTTTGGCCAAAATGCATTCTGCGACATGTCTTTGCTAAAAAAAATCCCAATACATGTAAATTAATTGGTTTACGTGAAAGTTATAGCGTCTACAAATGGCGGTATAGGTACTGGATTTTAATTTTTTTTTTTACTAATAATGGCGTCGATGAGCGACTTATGGCGGCGATCAGCGACTTATGGCGGCGATCAGCAACTTATGGCGGGACTGCAGGACTGCGGTGGACATTCTGACACTGGAGGAAACTGACTTGGGGTCATTGACATCCCCAGTGACACCAATACAGTGATCAGTGCAAAAAAAACGAAACACTGACACTGTACTAATGGCACTGGGGAGGAAGGGGTTAACTTTTTTTAGGCAATAAAAGGGTTAACTGTGTGAGGGGAGTGTTTTACAAGGGAGCGGGGGTGTGTGCTTAACAGGAACACACTGATCCCGAGAGATAAACTCCTGTGCTCGGAACTGACAGGGAGCAGAGCTGCAGTGTAAACACTGCAGCCTTGCTCCCTGTCAGTGATTGCCGGTAATCGCCGGGACCCGGCGGGTAATGACCGGCCAGGACCCGGTGATTGACACCCGTGGCCACGATCGGCGGTGGGGGTAGGACGGTCGTGCGCCTCGCACGTGCCCCCTACCAGTTTTGCAGAATGACGTTTTAAAACATGGTTCTGTGCAGTGGTGCCGCCCTGTCGCAGTAAAAACACTGCGGCTGGACAGCAGCAGGTTAAACCCTCAGTGTTTTTTTCAACTTAAACATTGAGCACAATAAAATAAACATTCCCTCAAAAATTATTTGTTAAAATTATTACCCCGGCACGTCATGGTTTACAGCTTTCAATACGTCTGATTCCTGCAATCTCAGTGAGGCTTCCCTGAACTTCCAGTCTTCAAACAAAAGAAATACAGTGCACAGTGAAATCTATTCATTTAGAAAAATGAGGTGGTGGAGGGGAGAGCAGGAGAGTGCCTTGACATCCTAGGGTACAGGGTTGTGTGTTTCTATTGATATTCACACTGTAGTGAGACTCTAGTCCCTGCCTGCAAGGGTGGTTCCATAGGACGCTACAAGAGAAAGGAACCACCCTGAAACAGGAAACCTGCAGCAGAGGTCATGGCACCAGCTTAAACTATAACATAGGAAAGGATTAAGGGATAAAGAAGCTATTCTGTGACTGATTAAATCAATTACTGAAAATACTTAAAGCCCAAGTTTAGCTAAAAACAAAAACATAAAAATCAGCACGAGAGACATAACTTGCAGTTATTATAATGTGTCCCTTATGCTGATTCTTCTTCTTTTAGGAGAAATCCTCCTCTGTCTTACCTCCCCCCCATATTCTTCTCAAGATAAGGGGGTTAATTCAACTAAAGGGTTGTCAACTCTCATCAAGACAATTTGACTATGCCCACTCTTTCCTGCCATATCCGCCATTCATAGGAGCTGTACTACTGATTCTATGAATGAAAAATGATCTCTGAATGGGGATGGATGGATGGATGATTGATCCCATGTTATTAATAGAAGCTCTAGTATAGCTCCCAGGCAGGCTGAATCTGGCAGGAAGGGGCTGGCATAGTCAAGGTCTCTTGATGAGAGCTCCTGTCAGCCCTTTTGTTGTTTTAACCCCGACTGCAATAAAAGATGACAGCGGCAGGGTTGTGTGGGGGAGGGGATAGGACAGAGGAAGATTTATCCTAGAGTAGTAGAATCAGCACAAGGGACACATCATAACACCTGTAAGTTATGTTTCTTGTGCTGATTTTTATGTTTTTGATGTTAGCTAAATTAAAAAAAACTGATTATTATTGCTTTGGGGCGGTGTAGCATGCCAATTGTCCATAATCAGTAAAGGGCTGTGTTGATGGTTTGTCAATGATAGGTCAGATGTCAGATCAGAAATCTACTAGTCAACTATCTGAGTTCAAAAAACTAAAACCTAAATAGATGCTATGTATTATAGTAGGTTGAAGATTATTGTTGAATAAGCCTGTCGATGTCAGTTCATGCTTTTGTTATTATTGTAATCTTTACATTTACTAGGGATGGAAGTTGCAGCCTATCTCTGTGAAAAAGCTCACTCTGTGTCTGTGGTGGAATTGGAGAATATTCCTTTTAAGAAGTTTCTAGGAGAAAAAGTTGGGCTTGCGATTATGAAGGTAATAATCGTTTAGGTAGAAATACCAATATGGTAGGGGACTGTCAATAGAGAGTGGTACACGTAAAAGCAAATGCAGTGATTATTGGATCACTGCATTTGGGCCTTCAGGCCACCCTCATGAAGTCTGTTTCTGATTGTTTGGTCAGAGACATTCACACCAGTGGCCTGCTGGAGGTCATTTTGTAGGGCTGTGGCAGTGCTCATCCTGTTCCTCCTTGCACAAAGGAGCAAATACCGGTCCTGCTGCTGGGTTAAGGACCTTCTACAGCCCTGTCCAGATCTCCTAGAGTAACTGCCTGTCTCCTGGAATCTCCTCCATGCTTTTGAGACTGTGCTGGGAGACACAGCAAACCTTCTGGCAATGGGACGTATTGATGTGCCATTCTGGAGGAGTTGGACTGCCTATTCAACTTCTATAGGGTCCAGGTATCGCCTCCTGCTATCGGTAGTGACACTGTCCCTAGCCAAATGCAAAACTAGTGAAAAACAGTCAGAAAAGTGGCCTCCTCCTATAAAACCATTCCTGTTTTTGGGGGTTGTCGCATTGGTGCCCATCTAGTGCACCTGTTAATTTCATTGACACCAAAGCAGCTGAAACTGATTAACAACCCCCTCTGCTAATTAACTGACCAGATCAATATCCCAGGAGCTTAATTGACATGATGCTATACTCTGATTAAAAAGTGTTCCTTTAATTGTTTTAAACAATGTATTTATACGAGATCTTAACAGTCTTGGGTGGATTATCTCTTACATTCATTGCAGAGTCTACACATTCTTTCCTTGGCCATAAACCTTTGCTGAATAAGCAATGTAGCAAAACACATAAACATTGATGCTGAATTAGTTTCATCATTTGTTATTGCCATGTTTGGCTAATCAGTAGTGCACACAAACATAGGCTGGTGGTTTTTCTTCGCAGTGCTGTGGTTGGCACAAATTGCATTTGTGAATGTTTAGGAAATAACACTGAGAATAGTGTTTGATCATTATACTGTATGTCATAACAGTAGAAGGTGAAATGGCTGGGCAATGTAAAAGGGGTCCATAGATTGGGTCAGGCAGCTTGATAAACTACCTGCCAGGCAACTCCTATATACTTTACAAAATAATGTATCTATTTATTTCAGGTATTTGAAAGTAACCGGGTGAAGTTTTACATGCAGACTGAAGTTTCTGAACTAAGAGAACAAGAGGGAAAGGTAAATACTAAATAAGGCCGCTATCTATTTACATATCTGCTTCTTATCTACTTCGAAAAAGAAAGACAAGAAGTTTGTGACTAAAATGATAAACTGTCATAATTATTATATGAATTAAAGAACCTTTAAAGTGTTTTTAAAGTTTTTATTGCTCTTGGAGTCACCGCTCTTTGCCCTGCTGATTGTTGTCATCAAAACAAAAAGTAAGGAAACTCAAAATTTTAGAGCTCTCCAGAGAGTAAGAAGGGGACAATCTACCAATGGGGAGAAATGTTTCAGTGAAAATTGGGGAGATTTTCTCTCTTATCTTGTGTCTCCAAGAAAGGAAAAGAAGGGAAATAGGGTAATCTTCCTATCAGGACACTGCCATTTGTTTTGTGAGTAGTTGTAGATGAAAGTTTCAGCTGATTTTTTTCATCAAAGCATTGTACTTTTTTATTTTAGTATAGGTGCTTATATAGCGCCGTCAATTTATTCAGTGCTTTATATATATATATATATATATATATATATATATATATATTGTACATTCACATCAGTCCCTAACTCTCAAGGAGTGTACAATCTAAGGTCCCACATTCATACATACACATACTAGCGCCCTTTTAGCTAGGAGCCAATTAACCTACCAGCATGTCTTTTGGAGTGTAGAAGGAAATTGGAGTACCCGGAGGAAACCACGTAGGCAGAGGGGGAACATGCAAACTGCAGGCAGGTAGTGCTGTGGTTGGGATTTGAACTGACGACCCTTTCTCACACTCATCCTCTCTCTTTTTTACTGTAGCAACTAGACATGTGCAGAACAAAAAATTATTTTGTTTCGATTCGTTATTCAAATAGTTTTGTTTAGTTGCATTTGTTAAATTTGTTTAATTTGTGTTTGGAATTAGTTTACTTTATTTATTTTTTAATTCAATTCGACCAAGTCGAAAAGTATCGAATTGGCATTTGAATTTGTATTTATTCTATTTGAAATTTGAATTTCGGAAGATGGTTATATTTTTCTGTTTTAATATATTCTATGCTTTTAGTTTCTATTCTATTCTTTTCTATTTCCTTATTTTATATTCTATTTTATTCAAGTTTTTTATTTTCTATTCTGTTTTACTCTATTCTTTTATTCTATTCTTTTCTGTTTTACTGTATTCTTTTCCATTCTGTTCTAGTCTATTCTATTCTGTTTATTCTATTTTGTTCTATTCCTTTTCTTTTCTATTCTGTTTTATTCTATTCTTTTCTAAATTTAAATTCGGAAGATGGCTATATTCTTTTTCATTTAGAAGCTTTTGGATTAGCATAACATCCAGACAGGGGTCCGACAACTGCAAGCTACATATTTCATGAGTATAGGTTTCCTTCAATTGTACAAAAGTTCCCCCTTGAAAACTCAACCTTCCTTATAGATATGTGGAATGTGATATAATGTATTTGACATATAATTAGGCCATAGTGGTTAATTTATGCTACACTGAAAATTCATTTTGTTTTTTAATCCAAAGAAAAAATTCTTAAGTTTTTAATCACTAAATACCTTGCTTTTTAGATGAAAGAAGTTGTGCTGAAGAGTGGAAAGGTCCTCAGAGCTGATGTATGTGTGATTGGAATAGGTAAGATGTGTATGACAGAATAAAGGCCTTTTAGGATGCTATCAACACCCCTAGCAATTGGGATGGGTTTTCCTACCTGAAGGAAAGTCCATTCTGCAAGCATGCCAGTCCCTTGCATTGGCACCAATAGTAGCAAATGTAAGGGAAAGCCAGCATTCCGATAGTAATTATGCCTTGAGAAAAATCTTGTGTGCCCTTGAAACATCATAATGCCTGATTGCTGTTTTTGTATATCTATATATTTTTTTTACAGTAAAAAGGTATAATTATTATTGAATTGATGGCTTTCTTTCACATAGGTTTTCTAACCTAAGGTGTGGCTGGTCACTTATAAACATCAGATTGTCATCCGCTCCAGCCAAAACCTTTATTCACCGACAGATATTGGGGCTGATTTACTAAAGGCAAATATGCTGATCATTTAGCAAGGGAATCTTCCCTTAAAGTGGAACCTCACTCTCTCAATCAACATTAACTATTTTTATTATGCTGCTAACATTGGTAAACAGATAAGAAAGTATATCATATTTACTTGTTTTAACTTTTTTTACATGTCTTTAGTTATTCCAAGTTTCTGGCCTAGGCAAATAACATTATACATCTCAGGTGCCTTCAGGAGGGAAGAAGGGTTTTTATCACATAAGCATGCATGAGCTAAGGGCAGATGGATTTCAGGAAGTAAACGCTACTTGAGTCATTTGACCTTACTCAAGATGACCACAGCCAGAAATGCTAGTGGGTGTTTTTCAAAGTGATTTCTCATCAAAATAAGCCATAGAGACGTGGATGGTTGGATGAGTTTGCTTTGATTATTAAATATGAATTAAATAGTGTTTTTGGTTTGTGGTGCTCAAGTGCAGTGTAGTTCCCTTTAACTTAGCCTTTAGTAAATCAGCCCCTATGTGTTAAATGCCATAGCATTAACTCCTAAATACACCATGCTTCCCAGCTATATGTTTTGCATTTTTGGAACACACACAGATTTGTTAGGTTGGATTTGTGAAGTTATAGAGATAATTGAGCTTGCTGGTCAGCATTCAAAGTCTATCCCTGTATTTGTGCAATTTTTCCGATGGTACTTATTATGTGATGGGGGTACTTAATAAATGGATAGCAATGGTGGGATTGATTTACTAAAGGCAAATAGACTGTTCACTTGGCAAAGGAATTTTCCATTTGCAAAATAATTTTCCCTTAGCTTAGTGAATACGGTGTAAATTCACTAGCAAAGCTTTTGCAATCAGATCATAGGAAAATAAACAGTATTTTTGCACATTATTAGATGACTGCAGTCAGCTGAACTACACTGAATCTGAGCACCGCCATCCAAAAACTCTATTTAATTCATTTTTAATATTCAAAGCAAACTCATCCATCCATCTATGCCTCCTGAGAATTCACTTTGAAAAATATCCCCTTAGCATGTCTTGAGTAAGGGCAGATGTTTCATGTAGCATTTACTTCCTGGAATCCATCTGCCCTTAGCTCAGGTATGTAGGCAGGAGGGTGTGCTTAGCTGATTTAACCCCTCCTCCCCTCCTGAAGATTCCTGATATGTATGACATAATTTGTCAAAGTTTGGAAACCAGGAAGTAACTAAAAAATGTTAAAAAAGAAGTTTAGAATAAGTAAATATGATATACTTCCCTATCTATTTACGAATTCTAGCAGCCTAAGGATTACAAATAGTCAATAATGATTAAGAGAGTAGAGTTCTGCTTTCACCTCATTCATTTGGGCTAAGAGAAAACTCTCTTGCAAAGTGAAAAGCCTATTTGCCGTTAGTAAATCAACCGTTTCCTCATTTTTTTCCAGCAAGATGGCCAATTTATTTGTTTTGGTAATATTACCTTATACTCTCTCACATCTTACTCCACAACCACGTAAACCTTCCCTGCCTTCCATTTTGCTGGATTTCACTGCCGGCCTCATCATTGTTTAGGAGGGGATGTGGACCTAGAAGATTCTTGTGACTTTCTATAGTGTTCACCTCTGTCACTGGGTGTCTTTGAGGAGAAAGAACAGGGGCCTAATAAAAGTATGACATGTGATGCCAACAGTGACCACTTTTGTTTAACCACTTCCTATCCGGCCCATGTACATAAACAGCCAGATGGGAGCGCTGCAAGAGTGGGTGGACGTTTCTAAAAGCCCCCCCTATCCATTGCTTGTGTGCGCTCCCTGGGAGCGTGCGGCACCACGATTGGTGCCTGCTGTATCTGGAGGACACAGCGGAACACCGATTTCTGTACGGGACCTTTGTGTGAGGTCCCAATTCATGTGATCACTGATTGGTCAATCAGTGATCACATGAATAGTAGTAAACAAGATGCCACTTCCTGACATCATTGCTTACTACTAGTGAAATCTGTGAATGATCACAGAGGTCACATGGTACAAGGCTATTCACAACAGCCTTGTACCATGTGACAAGCTGTGACCAATCACAGCTCTCACAGTATTTCTCAATGGCTGCAAGAATGCAAGAGAAGGAGAAATGATTGCTTTTACAGCCTTTATGGGTGTGAAAGCAATCCGTGTAAAACAAGAAAAAAAAATTTCATCACCCCCCACATGTAGTACAGTGTCACTATGGTGACACGGTACTGCTAGGGTGACAGTATGTAAAAAAAACAAAAAACAAAATAATAATATAAAAAATAAAATAAAAATGTAAAAGAAAATTTAGAAAAATTATAAGTTTTGGTTAAAAACTAATTTGGGTTAATTTATTTTACTAAAAAGATAGATGAATACATTTTGGCCAAGATTTATGAAGAAAGATTATTTATTTGCAAAATTTTATAAGAAAAACACTTTTTTTTCAACATTTTTGGACTTTTTCATTTATATAGCAAAAAAATAAAAATCCCAGTGGTGAATAAATACCACCAAAATAAAGTTTTATCTGTCTCAAAAAAATGCTTAAAAATTCATATGGGTACAGTGTTGCATGACCACGCAACTGTCATTCAAACTGTGATAGCATTGAAAGCTGAAAATTGGCCTGGAAAGTGTCCGTACTTGAAGTGGTTAAGCAGGAAAAATATGAGGTAAGGGCAGTGTCTCTTAAATCTTCTAACCTTGCCCATCTAGACAAGAAAAATGGTTTGTCAATCCAAAGGAATATTGATAACCATCATTAGGTTGGAGATTTGGTCAGTGATGTTTTCTTTGCTGATGTAATAAATATTCAACATAGGAATCTGTGAGAAAAAAAATGGTTCACTGCAAACAAAACTGTATTCCTAGGTGCAAGTCCTACTACAGGCTTCCTGAAACAGAGTGGGGTCACCATTGATTCCAAAGGATACATTCCTGTTAATAAGGTAATAATTATGGTGTACACAATCTGCCACATTTTTTAGTTATTGTTATTACAGGTACTTATAGAACGCTGTCAATTTACACAGTGCTTTACACATTTATTGTACATTCACATCAGTCCCTAACCCTCAAGGGGCGTACAATCTAAGGTCCCTAACTCACATTCATACATACACATACTAGGGACAATTTAGACAGGAGCCAATTAACCTACCAGCATGTCTTTGGAGTGTGGGAAGAAACCCACGCAGGCACAGGGAGAACATGCAAACTCCAGGCTGGTGGTGCCGTGGTTGGGATTCAAACTGACGACTCTAGTATTGTGGGGCAGAAGTGCTACGCATTCAGCCACTGTGCTGCCCAAGTTTTGCTACTTTCTGTAGCAATACTTGTACTTATATTTAATTTATATTTAATGTTTTTTATTTTTATTTATATTTATTTTATATTGAATGTGTATTTATATTTATATTGTACTTAGATTTAAATTTACATAATGGTTTCAGTAAGTATATTAGCATATAATAGTGTTCAATAACTCATAGCAAACAGATATCAGCTGTCATTAGTTTAGAGCAGTCAAAACAATTCAAGTTAAACTATTTGTTCAACTAAACCTTCCCAATCCACTCTTCTACATGACTTTAGCAAGTTTTATTTCAGATTCCTACCTGTCTTTGTTCTGGAGATAATACAGACAATTAGAGGTTTTGCAGGCTGGATGCTGTCAGTAAGTTACAGCTAAACAAGCACATTTGGATTACAGACCAGCGAATCATTTGCCTAGTACAGGCAGAAGCAGGAGATGTCTCCATTAAAAAGACATAGATTGAAGACATACTGTATATCAGTGCAGTAAAAACACCTTTTTAAAGTCAAAAGTTAAGTACTTATACCAGGGGTGGACTGACAACTCATGGGGCCCCCGGGCAATAGGGGATCATGGGGCCCCTGAATCCTTGCCCAAACTCAAAAAATCCCATGGAAAAGGTACCAGGGGCATCTTATGGGGCCCCCTACTGACCCCGGGCCCTCAGGCAGTGCCCGAGTTTCCAAATGGTCAGTCCGCCCCTGACTTATACCCATACACTCCATTAATAACCTCAATATGAGGGAAAAGCATCACGAGCAGAGTTCAGGTTGTGTGTCTTGCACTGGATCTTTTATTAAATCTTCAACCATGGCCTTTTATTAGGAGAATGGCTGCCTAATACTTTTACTGTGCCTTTTGAAGTTGCTATTTTGCTAGGTAGGAAACTTTAAACAGAAAAATAACACCACAGGAATGTAAATATGTTCATAGCTGTGATTATAAATATGTTTTAGATCAAAAAGGTGGAGTAACATAGGTCCCAATTACACAGGAACGTGGTGCGGGAAACCCACGTTCTTTGCGCATTTCTCCACTGTTTTCAAAATGCACTGCAGTTGCAATCTGCAATGGGTGTCAATGTTAACAACACACCAAACGCAAGTTGGAAATGCATTGCTTTTGCCTGCACCGGATTACTTGGTACAGAAGAACCATGCGATTCGGTTACAGTGCGTTTCCAAAAGTAGTGCATGCCTTACTTTTGGTGCGATGTAGTGTGATTTGAGCAGATTCAAAATAAATTGGCTCAAATTGCACTGCACTGAACCACATGTGAATCACAATCGATTCCTAGTGTGAACTGGCCCTTAAAGATGATTAATGTTGCTTGTTCGTTACGGGTTATTGGACATGGCTTGCTAATGTTTATGTTATGAAATAAGCCCAGAAGAAGCTAATAATTGTTTTGAGACTAGGAGGGCAAAGCTATTTTACAAATCTCAATCGTCCTAAACATTCAAATGCATTGTAGCGGAAAATAGTATTGACTAATACGACACTTGAAATGTGCTTTCACTTTCATGGAGCAAGTAGTTGTGCTCTGCTGACCTGGCATGTTTTCTTGGATAACTCAGTCATTTTCAAGAGAAACATTTGTACAGGAAAATCCCACAGCTACAATTTTATTTTATTTTTTGGTTCTCACACAACACTGGACTAAAAGAAATGTCTCTATTGAAAAAGAACATTAAAGAGCTTGGAACAACTTTAGTCAATTAAAAAACAACTATCACAAAAATAATGTCTTTAAACATATATACCTATACAACATTTAGTATAACATTTTTAAAGTGTGATTTTTTTTAATTATTATTACTTTGATTTAAGTGCATGAAGTATAAAGTATAAAGATCTCAACCATGGATAAGGATGAGGGGGAGAAGAGTGATTATCGAGTAGCCATGGCCTAACTGCCACATGCAGGAGTGCTCTTGAATTTGATAAATGGGCTGTCACATGCCTATCACATGTTGCCTCTTCTTTTTCATGTAACTAGAGTAGCGCTACCCCCTAAGAAGCCACTGGATTTTGAGTCCCCCTTTTTCCTGCACAGCCAGGACACATGTATTTTCCAAAATTCCTTCACAGTCAGTAACAGTCCATGGACTTGTTTTGTTGTTTTATTTAGGGGAAACAACTTGGATACAGTCTAGGTATATAGATGCCCAACTTGACTAGTAGAACAGACTTTGAGGACAGCTTCCTATTTTCTGTACAAAAAAAAAGAATGGATCCTGGACTCTACTCCCTCTGGAGTGGCATCAGTTTCTTAACAGATCAGTTACCATATCACGTAAAGGAGCACCAAGTCCCTTTGGATGAACCTCTTCAGACCCCAGCTGGAAACCACCCATCTAGGCTGCCATGAAGAGTATACCAGAACAAGGGATTCCAGAACAGTGCTTAGCACTGTCCCCGGGAGAACTTGCTGGGTATTGCACCTGGCAGCCCTCTCCCTTGTAAGCCCTGGGGGTGTACAGGTAATCATGCTGTCCCTTGTTTCCTGCCGCTGTGGATAAAACTGCTTTCAGACTTTTTGCTGGGCTAGTTTTCCTCCAGGCTAAGCAGGCTGCCCTTTTCCAGTAGACTGCGGAATAGTGGAGCTCCCTCTTTCAGCTTCCTTGACTTCAGCCTCCAGCCTAGAAGCAGAGTCCCCTTTCCCTGTGGCCCCCTCCCAGGCCATACGACAATAACTCAACAATCCATCTTCCACCCGACTACTGCTGGCCAAGCTCTCTCATATTTAAGTGCTGACCTTGCCACCTTGCAAGGCCTCCTGCCTGGGGATTGTCTAAATGCCCCTAAGTATGCATTTCCTGCCTCTTTACCTCCACCCACTAGTTTCTAGACGTTTCCATGAACCTCCAGAAGCAGGGGGGGGGGTACTAATGAGTACCTT
This sequence comes from Staurois parvus, assembly GCF_062004578.1. Classification (NCBI taxonomy): domain Eukaryota; kingdom Metazoa; phylum Chordata; class Amphibia; order Anura; family Ranidae; genus Staurois; species Staurois parvus. The sequence continues at coordinate 14,609,885 of NW_028317810.1, forward strand.
CACAGTGGTATGCTGAAGGTGAGTCTTTGGCAGGTCTAAAGCTCGGTATATACTAGTATGAAAATTCTCACTACATTCAAATATTCTTTGAAAGTAGTTCAATATTTTGTTTGCTTTTATCATTCAATTTTGGAATGAATATACTTTACCAAACAATAACTACACACATTCTTAGAAATTCATAAATACCAAAAAAAATTCCACCCTGATCCTTCAAATTTTTTCATCAATGCATTAAAAAATGAATGCCAATTTGACCCAAGTAATGCTTAGAAAAATGAATGAACCTTCTTGCAATACAAAATACAGAACAAAATTCTACTAGTGTATACCAAGCTAAGAGAAGATATTGCGCGGGCACATCTCAGGAGAGTTTCTGCTTCAGTAATTTCAAGCATACTAAGGCTAGCCATACAAAAATGTATTCTATTCAGCTCATGGACTGAAAGAAAGGAATCCATTAGATTCCTCCATCCATGCTAAACAGCTAGGTAGAATAAACCCCCCTGATGGCTACTGTGTGCTGACGTTTGGCAGTCAAAATCCCCAACAGTGACTTCATATGACAGGATGAAATCACTGTTGGTCAGGCAGTTTTCCACCTAGCTCCTTCAACTCAACTGTTATGGAGTTGGGAGGTGCTGAACCGGCCGATATTTGAGCCACACCTCTGACTTCATGGTTTGACTATTATGTGCCACTGTCCCTTTTTTGCAACTAGTTCATGCAGTTAAGGCAGAACTAATTTTTTTTTTAAACAATCTAAAATTGTAAGTTAGACATTGAGCATGCCTGCATACTTGCAAATCTATGTTATCTTTTGCATTATCCATATTTCACATGATCCATATGCCATCTTGCCTAGTTATTCATCAGTATTAGTGGGAGGTGATGAAGGGGTAGTACTGTTCGAGGGAAATGAAATCATTTCTTCACAGGAAGTCCTATGTAGGAAAAATGTTTTGTTTTTATTTTTTTACCAGGAACAGCAAAAAACATGGCATGTAATAAGGACATTTTAACCCCACCTTAATCCTGCCCCTCTCCTGCTCTTTTTTTTAAGCCGTTTGCAACAACATAATTGTAAAATATAACTCAACAAATGAGTAGAGGAAACTGAAGACAGCAATGTGTGATGCAACATTGTTCTGATGGTCTTATGCAAATATAGGAGCATCATGACATACTAACAGGGAGATGAGAAAATCCTATGACCTCTGGGCTTTGAAGCATGTGAAGCAGAAGAAAATATGTTGTACAGAATCCAGGTCCTACTTTGTGCCTGTAAAGCAGCTGGGAAACATCTGGGAAAGCTA